>NC_142391.1:2665539-2858938 GCF_059441095.1 Idiotropiscis lumnitzeri
TCTCTCTCTCTCTCTCATTTACAAGAGCACAACCCAACATTTTTTTGAGAAATTAAAGGTACTGTCGGACAAATCCCTGAAATAATGCCAATCCAAATGAACGTTTGCAACCACCTATGACAAGAAATCCGTCTTCAATTGATCAAATAAATAGTATAGCGTCGCTAGCTAGCACGGATTACATCATTTATTTCACGCTGTCATCGAATGACTGTTTGCAACCCGCTATGAGCATTGGCATGTCTACAACTGATGAAGTAAAGAAATACTATAGACTTTATACGGAGGCAGATAGCATAGCGGATCTGACATTACGATAACAAAAAAAAAAAAAAACGGACAAGAGCGTTACTAAATCTTGCCATATTTAAAAAAAAAAAAAAAAGGTTGTGGAAGATCTCGCTGGTTGGAATTCTTGACGTCATTTGTAAGCAAAGCAAAGAGTGTCAACTAGTGTTTAAAACGTTATTTAAAAATAGTTGGTCAGGGTTCGTAAACGTCAGAGATGACACCTTTTGGGCCATTTCATCGCGACGTGTGAGGCCTCTCACGCCAGACGGCCAAGGAGGGCGGAGGACGAGTCGCGACATGCCGTTTACAAAAAAAAGCAAAAAAAAAAACAAGAAAAAAAATAAAGCGGCGTGGCATGTACTGTACTTGCTTCAGCCACACAGCCGGGCTTTGTGGGCATTTTTTTGTTTGTTTTTGCTAAGACAGATGCCGACTGTGAACTCTTGACACCGGTTCGACCGGTTTATGTTCAACATGTGTGTCTGTGTTCCTGTCTTTCCACAAGGCTGCCCTCACAGTGGAGCTGAGTGTGTGTGCGTGTGTGTGTGAGAGCGAGAGAGAGAGAGATGAGATGAGACGATCTGTGGCTATCTGGGAGGTTGAGCGTAATGACACACTCGGGACAGATTAGCTGGACGTCCATCAGGGAAGATTCTGATTTACAGCCATGCTGACCAGCCTGTTGCCCTCCACCCAAAGCAAACACACACGCACACACGCACACACACGGCTGCCTCTATGCGGTGGGCTCGCACACATGTTGGCTTCTTTGATAGTTTTTGGAATGGACACGAGCGTCTTACGAGGCCGCCTTATGTTGTTTTCTTTGAGGCTTTAAATCACGCTGACGTCTATGAGGGCGTGCGTGTCGACGTAATATTGGGGGGGGGGGCAGCGCCCCCGAACGCCCCCCCACCCCCCGCAACAGTGCAGGGAGATAGACAGATCCGTTAAACAAGATGTCACCGCCAAACACAACAATGATTAATCACGCGCTGCAAATTATAAGCACCTGTATGAATGAACACGCCCACTGGCTGGCTGACTGCATGCTTTCACTCTATTAGACAAGCGGCCCAAAAAAAAAAAAAACTCAGCCTCCCCAGGGTGAAATAAGAGGGCGTCTGGTTGAAAGTAAATGTGGAGATTTTTTAAAAATTTTTTTAAATGCCAGTTTTTCTGTGTTTAGGCTACGAATGGTAATTTGACTACGACATGGGGGCTAGCATGTTAGCATCTGCATCTCAATGGCAGTGAATGATTTAAGAGTATTCCCACCTACGGACCTCTGTCAAATGGAAATTCCCTCACCCGGAAAAAAAAAAACGTATGCATTAAATTTTCGACAACAATATTACATTAACGATCGATTCCTCACAAGGAAAATTCCGATATCCGGAAGCCAAAGCGAGGCGCGCAGTAGCCCAAACTCAAGCAGTTCCCGCTCCATACAACGGAAATACTTGGACCGCGATTGGATCCAAAAAGGCGACATGACATCTTTGGCATGACTTTTGTCGTCTGTAAATCATGGCATCGAAACGAAGAAGAACGGTCATGACCGTGGAAGAGAGAGTGAAAAGCATCCGATGAAGGGAAGCGTTTTACAAAGTAAAAAAAAACAAAGAAATCGATTGTGGCGATTCCAGCAGTTTACCTGCACAGAGTAAATTATTTACAGTGAGACGGACGAAGTACAGCGGAGTTAATGAACGTGTCGTGGAATGCTTTAAACTGTTGTCGTGCCAAAAACGTGCCGCTAACTGGACTGCTAATTAGCGGGAAGGCTAGCTCAATAGCGCCATCTATGGGCATGGAGGACTTCGACGCGTCCCGCGGCTGGCTTTAAAAGTTGCATGATATCAGCTTAGCAATGCCGTCTTGTGTGGTGAGCGAGGGGAAGTAAAGTTAGAGAGTGAGTGAGTGGAAAAAAAAAAAAGTAAAAAAAAAAAAAAAATCTATTTTGTTAACATATTTGCACCTTCATACAGGACATTTACCGTAGTCGTTTCCCAGATAAGGAAATTCTGTTATACGGAAAAATTGGACAAGCAAATCTGAGTCCGTACTAGAGAATATTTACTGTATCCTTTTTTTTTTTTTTAAATTTGATGCTCAATTTCGTTTAATTTTTTTACCTCCCCACGTCACGTTGACTTTTTTGTTTTTCTTCACCCGAGACGGGCGGACCAGCCTACAGCCTCCCGACAAACCATAGGCCCAAAAGGCGAACAAGTGACCAAGTCTACCACAGGCTTGTCCTCTAAAAGCGACGCAAACAAAGTCGTCACTTTACAACATGACATCCATAAATCATGTGACGTGGACCGAACCAACGACGGAGCTTTGCGGTCACTTCAAAAACGGTCCAGACTTTTCTTTTAAGCGGCTTTGGACTTGGGCTAGTCTAAGAACTTCCATTTCTTGCCCACGATGAACTCCATTGCCGTTTTAGAAAACCGTTTTGGGCCAAAGGCGATGACTCATTTTGGATCTTAATTATTGGAAACTCAGCGATTTCATCTACCGCATCAATTCTTTTCCTCGATTCACATCGTCATTGGCCATTTGCAAGCGTCGGCATCGCCTTGACTTTCAAACGCACGTGAAAGGGTCGAACATCAAGGAGCCTCTCTGGGAAACTCTTCCTCAGACACAACAAACTCTTTTCCGGACTGCCCCTACCCAACATCGCCCCCCCCCCCCACCATCCCCCCTTCTGCATTCATTATGCTAACGAGCTAGCCTCGCTGATAGCCGTCGCGAGGAAATGCGCCTTTGATTAATGCAGACAAAAGTGAGCTGCGCAGACAGCGGGCTCCTCGAGTTAAACGAGTCGCCTGCCATCAGCCTCAAAGGCCTCTCTGGCCCCCGCCCGGCACACCCCCAACGCGCTGCTGCAAAGAATCTGCAGCAAATGAAAACCATATTAGCAACAGTTTACACAACGAGGGGAAAGCTTTTTTTGTGTGTGTGTGGGGTGCGTGTGTGTGTGTGTGTGTGTGTGCACACAAGTGATCCCCCGTTTTCAGCAGAAGTTAGGTTCCAGATTCAGGTGAAGGTCCAAATACTCACTACCCCTATCAGAGGTTTTAAAACACCTTCACATTTTTTAACACACTTTTTTTAAACACATTTTAAAAAGTTTAGCTAATACTGTAAAAAAAAATTAACTAATTGCATATTTGTCCTAGTATTTTTTTTAATTAATTTTTTTAGGTTTTCGGAAACCGAGAGTAAAAACAGCAAATGCATGCAGAATGAAGAGTTCGTTTGTTTTGACGATCTACACACACAAGGGAAAAAATAAATAATAAAAAATAATAAATAAATTTAAAAAAAGAACATTTTTAGCAAGCACATTGCTATTATTTACATTGTGACAGAAAATTATAAATGACTCGGGCACGTATGCTGTTATGTCATCAGCCTCTTAAATTAATGACATATTCAACAAAATGTATTTTCTTTGCCTTAAACATCTCTGCAGATTATTAATTTCTATCTATAATCGTCTATGAAATTATTACAAAATCATAATGTGGTTCAGTATTTTTTTTTTGTGTTTTGACAAAACTATTTTAAGAGGGTGACGAAATACAATAATGGGATTTAATAAAAAATATGATGTTTGGAAAAAATGGATAAAACTAATATATTTTTTTCAAAATTAACACACATTTCCACGTGTATGACATTTAAATAAAATGGCCAACATTTTATTTAAAACTAATCTACTTTTATTCACATTTTGAAGTCGAAAGATACAAAATAATGGCTCATTTCATCTTTTATGATGAAAAAAAAATGGAATCGTTTTCAGATCCTGTTTTTTAAAAAAAAAAGGCTCAAACGGAGACTGTTAATTTCCCTTTCCTGTATATTGGATTGCTTTTAAGCGTGTTTCCTAAAACGAGATGAAGTCGCCTTCTGCATCATCTTCCATTTTTGTTGATGCGTTCCTCAGCGGAAAAAACGCAGGCGAGCCCGGATTTAAGCCTTAAAAAAAACGACCCCTCCCACATGCTGTAAACACACTGAAACCTATTTAAACACACTTTTTAAACACATTGTAAACCGAATTTAAGCATTTAAAAAGAATGGCTGGAAAATTGAAATCTGTTTCAAAAGGGAAAAAAAAAAAAAAAAAAAAAAAAAAATCGAGAGCCCCATCTCACGGAGCAATATGTCAAGCGCTCGGCCCGCCGGACCACACGACCCAGGGCGACATGTGGAGGGGGGTGAAGTGGGGGGATGCGGCGGGTAAGGCCCCCAGCTACCTGCCCTGTACAGTCGCCTCTGCGCAAATGTTTACTTTGGAGCAGACTGGCGGCCAACTGGTTGCAATTGACCTCGTAGCGGGACGAGTTAGAGAGTGAACATGAGCCGCTTTTCCCGTCCCCGAGAGGAGGACGGAGGGAAAGCCACACACGTACAAAGAGCGGCCAGCGCCGAACCCACGTGGAAATACTTTGAATGAGGCCGAACGGCAACAAAGAACGACTTTGCCGATTCGGCGCTTTGGAACCTTGCGGAGGACGCCGCTAAAAACTGAAATGGAGGTAACACCTGTCACAGGTGCAAGAGCTTTTTAAGCGGGAGTTGCTTGGAAGGGATGCGGCAGGAGGCAAAGCGGCTCCATGTGAGCGTTACATCCGAAATTCGACGGCGTTACACAAGAGAGCCGAAGTTATTTCGGATCAAAATCATCAGTTTGGTAGGGAGTTGCTTAGATGGGATGCGGCAGCGGGTCAAACTGCTCCGTGTTAGAGACGGGATTCTATATTCCATGCCGGTCTTACATAAAGGAATGGAACTCATTTCCGAACGGAGACATTTGCAAGTTTTTCTGGGTGGGCAGGAATTGGTTAGACGGGATGCGGCTGGCGGCTGCTTCATCCAAATAAACGGCACCATATGGGAATTACATCCCAAATTATAGGATGTTTTCGTACAATGGAGTGGTACTCACTCCCAAGTAGAGACATTAGCAGGCTTGCTTAGGTAGGCGCGAAATGCTTAGACGGGATGGGGAGGAGTTTCAACTGCTTGATGAAGATAAAGCCTAAATTATACCTCGATGTCCCACAACGGAGTTGAACTTTCAAAGTAGAAACGTTCAAAGGCTATCTTTGGTGACGATGAGGTGCGTAGATGAGATGCGGCACGTCAAGCTTGCTCACGAGTTGCTTAGACGGGATGCAGCAAGAGGCTAAATCGCCCCAAATAAGGATTATAACCTAAATTGCACGGGTTCTCACAGAAGGAACACCGAAAGCTTTGCACGCTTCCAGTTGGTGGTTGAGAGCTGCTTAGACGGGTTGTGGCAAGACGCTAAATCGCTCTATATGAGAATGAAATCTTGAATTCTCATATTTAGGGAATGAAAATAAAATTAGTAGATTGCCTCAAATGGCTGCCTGGCTTCTAGACTTGCGTATCGATGACAGAATATTCCTAAGATGAAAAATGGCCCGGACGGAACAGACCTATCGAGGCGGGGCGGGTTGCATGGAAACCAACTCGCCGCCCGCTTGATGATCACGCAAGCGTCCATCAATAAAAATCCAACTTTAAACAAACATTTGTCCTCCCCTGTCAGCTCATTTGGCAAGCAAACCCTTCTCTGCTGCGCACACCTGAGCACGAAGGCCGACTGCAGCAGGAAGCAAGGGGGGGGGGGGGCGCGTTTGGCGTTTCACTCCAGGCCGGTCATTTGTCACAATTGTCACCCAATGCACAAACACAAATTACTGAATTAGAACAGCGGATGTGTGCGTCCTGCCTTGACTAAATCAAGTCAGCGGTGGGAGCTGTCATAACAGGTCTGGCGGCGAACGTGGTCAACAGAGGGGTCATGCATGGGGGCTCCACTTTTGCTGGATTGGGTGGAACAAAGACAATTGATAGAGTGACTGGACATACTTTGTGTTTCGTCATGTTGAAAATAGTAAATTACGCTCGCCCTACGAGGCGGTTGCTAGTAGGTTAGTAGGAGTGTCAAACTCAAATACACAGTGGGCCGAAAAGTTAATTTTTTAAAACCAATATAAATGCAGATCTTTATTTGATTTTTTTTTAATTATATTATTCAGGATTATCCGGACTATAAGGCGCAGCAACTCTCTTACGGTGAAGAAGGGGGAAAAAAAATTGGGTATAGCCTCGCGGGCCAAATATAATTCCACTGTGGGCCAAATATGGCCCCCGGGCCAAAATTTGACACCTATGGTTTAAGGTAAACGACCTTTAAAAATAATAGATAAATAAATCACGGTTTCAAAACTGTTGAAAGTTTCTATTAGCAGCTTGACTTGTTTTTTTTTTTCTTTTGGTGTCCATGTTAAAAAAGTTGCAAACCTGAAAAAGGCAACTCAAGTCATAGAACGTGACCCCCCCTCCCTCCCCCCATCTTTCAGCGGCTAACTATAGCCAACAAGCTAACTAGCATGGCTATCACTCGTTTGGGTCCGCGCTGACGTTACGTCACAAAGCGGAGAAGAGCAGAGACTCATTTTGGTCAAGCTCGGCCACCAGCTGAGCAAAAAAAAAAAAAAAAAAAATTCTGAAAATAAAAGTTCATTTTTGACGGACACTATCCTATTCCTAAACGTGTTCCTGGTCTGTAATTTCTAAAAGGCAGCTGCCTGGGCAGTCGAGCAAAGGCTTCGTCTTATCTGGACAGGGAATCACCGGGAAAAATCATATCAGCGGGAAGGCGTGTATAAATATAGCAGTAATTGCTGCAATCGTTTCTCGCAGCCCCCCCACCGGCACCCGCGCCATTCCCAACGGTCCCACATTCAGCACCCCGCCCCCTCAACACAAGCTCCCTCTTCCTTGCCGTTTCCTCCGCGAGTATCCAGTTAATCCCGGCTGCCGGTGTGGGCTGACAGTTGCATGACAAGGAATGTTTCCCTTTGTAAGAGCCTACTTCCTCCTCGCGCACTTTCGGCCCTAATTGAAATGTTTCCTATTGAGCTCAATCAAGAGAGGCAATTACCTAATTATTCGCTTATGCCGAAAAACTGGAGCCCGGCGAGAGACGGCGGAGCTGCCGAGGCACGGAAAGACAGCGGGCGGGCGGGCGGAGGAGGGAAAAGCGAAACAGGAAATGATTACAGCAAATAGACGAAAATAATTTCCCCAGGTACCCGAGGGAAGCAATTCTCAGAAGACAACTCAATGGGGAAAATTAGTCATAAGCTGTAGTTTTGGAGTGTTACGATTTGAAAAGACTCATTGAAAAACAATTCTGGTTTTCTAGTCGCGTGAAGGTCATGAGCATCTGTGGAACTTTTTTGGGGTGATTCACAAATTTCAACGCACAAAAAATGTGATCACTGGACCCAGTTAAAAAAAAAAAAAAAAATATATATATATATATATATATATATTGATATATATATATATATATTCCAGTTACATGAATAGCATAAAAAGTTATCGGAAAATTTTGTGCTCATTTTGCCCGTGCCGTTTTTTTAGCGCTAGCTTTAATGAGGACCATTTTCGTTCCAATTACTATTAATGGGCAGCAAAAAAGTAATCAGCTCCTGCAGAAAAAAAAAAAAAAAAAGAAATCGGCTTTGTGAAAATTGACCGATTTGAACACATTGAAACTTTTCTAGCAACACAAATGAAAGTAGCATCTGCAGAAAATTTCACGACACAAATTTTACTTTGCAAAGTTTTATGAAAAGCGGTTATAAAATTTGACCATAAACTCATTCACTACCAGCCAATGTTTTTTTTTTGACGTCTTTAGAATTAGAATTAGAAATCCCTTTATTGTCATTGTACTCAAGTGTGCAACGAGATTAGAGATTCAGCCGTCAGTCGCAGTAAATGAGTTAAGCGAGCTACGGTTTTTAATCCAATTTTTTCATACAACTGTTTTAATTACAACAAACATTTTTATTCATTTATTTATTATTTTTTTATAGAAACATAATTAGCTTTGCGTTCATCCTTTGCCCATGCCATTTGTTAAAAATTTGTGAAACCAGTTTTTGAGCGCTAGCTTTTGCAAGGACCATTTTCGTTCCACTTAGAATTTCAGCAAATCAATGAAAAAAAAAAAATTTTTTTTTAGGAACATTGACAGCAAAAAAGTAATAAACACCAATGGAAAAATCGTGAAAGTTGACCGACATTTTTTGTCGCGTGAATCCCGTTAGCATCTGTGCTTGCTGTGGGAGGAGTTTGGCAAAATACGGTCGGTTTTTAGCCAGGTAACATTTGTGGAAAATATATCAGAAAATTAATTTTTTTTTAAAATAAATAAAAGGTCATTTAAATGATGAGACTAAAAAAAAAAAAGAGACGAGAGCTGGAATGTCCTGTCGTGTCTCGGTCGGGCCTGCAGCGCCATTTAATAATGAGACAGGTAATAAAACACGCTGGCACCCGAAGGCCTCGCGCACACGCCCGCCGCAGACGCACGGCGGACCGACCGTATCCCTCGCTGCCTTCTCTTTCAGACTTTTGCCGACACACACACCCCCCCCCCCCCCCCCACACACAAAAACAGATTGCTCACGACGATAATAAACAACATTTCATACCTCATTTGAAAAGGGAGCATGTTAAAAAGCAATCAGTACGTCGTTAAAGGCATCCATCTTACGCTCGGCTCGTGAATAATTCATTTGGGGACCGGGCGGGACGGATGTCGGCAAATGGAGATATGAATTCGGTCCCTTCTTCACCCGGTTCCGTGCCTCACGCCGCTTCGACAAGTGCTGGCCGGCCGACCCCTAAATCAATCATTGAAATATATGGATAATTCAGCGGGCCGCTTCGAAAGCACACACACACACACACACACATGCCGTAGCGTAATTCACCCGAGCAAAGCGAGCGCGCCGGCCATATTTCAGCCAACATGTGCGCCACTGTTGTCTAAACAAGCGCTGCGAAAGCCAGGCGGGACGCCGAGGAGGGTCCTGGCTGGAGGTCATGGAAAGCACTCATAATGCACGCACGCACGCACACAAATGTATGTCAGACGCACACACACGCACACACACATAAGGGAGCGAAGGCACCCGCTTGAGGTCATGGAAAGCAGTTAGAAAGCCGCCTTTCAAGCCCGGCGAAAGAAAAGTCGGCAGAACAGACGGAAGGGAAGGCCAACTTCTGTGATGGCGCAGCTGGGCCAGAAAAAAAAAAGGACATCATTCCGTCGAGGTCCGACAAGCTTTACGCGGTTACGGAAGGCACGAAAAACTGAAGAATGACTTGAATCGAGTATGAAAAATGACAAAGGCTGAAAAAAAAACGTCCCCAGCCGAGTTTCATGAAGATTTGTTAATTCATTCATAACCAGCCGAGTAAAAAAAGAAAATGGATCTTTGACGTCTGTAGCCGTCAATGGCATTGAACGAGTTAACTAGTTTTTTAGCTGGTTCTTTCGGTAATGGGGGGAAAAAAAATGCTAATCATGATTATTATTTTCAGTAATAAAACGATTATTCATTGATTGACATAATTTTTTCTTCGATTAGAAAGAGAAGCCCCAAAAAAAAAAATCACGATTAAATTTTGAATACTCGCCCAGTGCTACCCTCTAAAGCTCATTTATACAAGTATAAGTACTTATGTCGTCTCGGTAACAAATTCAGAAAGTTCTTTTTAGTGGGTTCCTCGTTTGCCCATGTTGGACCTCGCCAAAAAAATTTGGTGAAAAGTTGTTCATCTGGTTTTGCATAACTGAAACGTCTTGATGCAATTTACGCCTCTGACTCTTACAAAGATCCTAAGTGGATACAGGTCAAGAGCGTCTACAATCATAAGTCACAAGCTAGGTAAAACTGTAACGTTTTTTTTCGTTGATACGAGACGGGACGAAATTGTTAGCGTGTGGTCCGTCAGATGCTCAAAATTGATGACGTCCCTTCTTATTGGACATGTCATCTGTCGCTCAAAAAAATGCAATGTTGCTGCAATCCATCCTTCGTTTGGGCACGTCCACCACTAGGGACAAAACGCGTCACACCCACCGCGGCGCACACTGGCATAGCAAAACACAAACACGTCTGCGGTCATTCGTCTCGGCTCGCACACACCGCCACGCTTTTGTTTGATGGTTTATGGCGACAGTGACACTCGCTAGGCTACTTTGTTGCAATAACAGCAAGATGTTACAAGTAACGAAGACATGTTTGATAGAGTTTGGACTTTGCAAACTGTATGATAGAACAAGTCTATGTTGTTAAAATGTTTTTATTTTATTTTGCATTAAGTGAAATAAAGCCACAACAGTTGCCAAATAAAACGTTTTGGTTCTCGGCTTATTTCGGAGCAAATGAGCATTGACCACTTTTATCGGTTTGTAATGCAAAATCATTAATAAAATGTTTGCCTATTTTTAACTCATTCACTACCAGCCGAGTAAAAGAGAAAAAAAAAAAAAATTATGGATCTTTGACGTCTTTAGCCGTCAATGGTCGTAAGTGAGTAAACTAAAACAGACGAAAATCTTTTTAAGTTTTGGTCGAATAAATTTACAAAAAGTTGACCAAAACTTTTTTGGGGCGTTTGAGTCGACTAAAACATTTCTGAGTTTTTGTTGACTAAAACTATCACGAATAGGAATGACTACACGTGCCGAAAACTAATAAGAATTTTCTTCCCAATGACGAAGACTAAATCTAAAATGCCTGCCTTAATGACCCACAAACGCATTTTTTGGCGCTTTTTACCTTGGATTGCTATGTCGTTTTTGGTGGCATTTTCCTGAGAAGGTGTACTCCAGACTTTCAAAGAAGCGCTAAAACTGACACGTCAAAATCTACAAAATTCCAACGTCACAATTCTTCGAGATTTTATTTATTTTTTTTGTTATTTTGCCTTGAAATGGCTCCGTTGTCGGCACGAGCATGCGCACATGGAAGAAGAGAAGCAAACGTGACGAGACCTCCGCAGTGCACAGAAAAAGACAAATGGAAGCCCACTCTCACACAGGCTGGGTGGGCCGCTTCTGCTCAAACGCTTTGCAGCTCACCCGGAAACACACACTTTCTCCTTGCTCAACATGGCCAATCTTGGAGAAAGTTTGATGTCATGCTTTCGGGAAAGGGACAGAAAGAGTCACAATAGGTCCAGGTGGTCCGGACCAACCATTCCTTCATCGTCGTCAAACCCCCTCCAAACCATTCCAGGATATGCCAGCCGTGCCGTAAGGGGGCAGAACATGAAACCGTGCAAATGTGATCACAAGAGCCGGCCTTGATTGGGATGGCCGCATATGATTAAAGATAATTGCAAAGGACCGCTTTCCAAATGCTGCGGCGGTTTTTGAGGGTGGGGGTGGGAGTCCAACGGAAGGATTTAAAACCGATTCCCAGGCTTTTTTTTTCTCCCCCCCCCCCGAAGAAACCAGAGGCAGAAACAAGTCAATTACAAGCGACTTCTTCACGATGCTCAGAATTGTTTTTGTTTTTTTTTGCTATACTTGCTCGAGAAAGATTTGTGAAAATTGTTTACGTAGTTATTTGCGTTTAAAAAAAAAAAAAATCGGATTGTTCGCAACTATTAAAACTCGGTCGTTATATTTAACTTTCATTTTAAGCTTCAGTCGCCACGTTTGCATGGACAAAATTTCTTTTATCTGATCCGAGTTCGGATTAAATTTCGGATGGAATGCACTGTTTTCCAGGACACTAAAAATGTGCAACAGATTACGACTTGCGTGCTCAAGCATCTCACTTTTGATCGGAACAAATTGACCAAATATACCGGAAAAAGTCGTCTCAGGCCATTTCTACTTTATATGTTTGCGTTATTTCCGTTTGTGCCATTATGTCGATTTTATGCTGATTGGATTATCAATCGACATAACCCCGCCCCTTCTCATTTGAATTAAAATCTTGATCGGAATGGCCTTGATTGATTCAGAATATTCCAAACGGTGAGTGTACATGAAGCATTTTTATTCCGATCAGGGATTTAATACAAATTAATGTGTTCACGTACCATATTTTCCGGACTATAAGACGCTACTTTTTTCCTCGACTTTGAACCATGCGGCTAATATAACGATGCGGCTTTTCTGTGGATTTTTTTTTTTTCACCGGTAGGGGGCGCTCTATGGTTAGGAAAATACGCTAAATAAATCTCGATATTTTTTTTTCTTTGTCTGTTCTGTTTTAATTAGCACTTTTTTCATAAAGTCTTGCAGCGGTTTATATACAGGTGCGCCTCATAGTCTGGAAAAATATGGCAACCGTTGCCACCGTCTGAGAATCCAATTCACCATGTTCACAAAATTTTGGAGGTTCTTCCTACGCAAGTTTGCGAAAAAAAACAACAGTTACACAGTTTTAGCGTAACTACGCTAGCTTTTACGACTACCAGTAATTTATTCCGATCATTCATTACTATGAAAAAAAATAAATAAATTATACTCGTCAACACTACTGAAGCTACGTTGTCGCTGCAAAAAAAACCTCACCTGGTTCACAAAATTTAGCAGGATCCTTTGTCGCTAATAAATTTCGCAAAAAAAAAAAGCTAGCTGTAATGAGTACCTGCATTTTACAGTGATCTTTCATCGCTATGACAATTAGAGCACTTGAAATTTATGAGTTCAGTTAAGTTCAAAATGTTACTCATGCCGTACACTTGGAGAAAAGTTTTGTGAAAATTGGTGAAGCCATTTTTTGCGTGGTCCTAACTGAGCTTGTTTTGATGATTACCATCATTCCGCTTAGTATTTCTTCAAATTACTTGGAGGAGGAGGAGAAGCGACACACCGGTCTGAAAATGGACTCCGCCGATTAATTTACTCCAACGGAAGGATTTAAACCCAATTCCCGGACTTTTCTTCCCAAAAGAAACGATGCAGAAAGGAGCACATGAACAAGTTTCATAGAACAGTGAAATATGCGCCTACTTCCTGATTAAGTACGTCGAGGGGGTCGGTGGGTGGAAAGATGGCGCAGGGGTGACCTGAGCCGTCACGGCGAGATGATTGATGGCTCGGTCCCAGCGCTTAAGTCAACAAAGCACGAGCACGCCTCCAAACCTCCATTCAGCGCCCATTTAAAAAAAAAAAAAACACAAAAAAAAAAGAAAAAGGGGGGGCTCAGCTCGCCCTCACCTGCAACTTTTCTTCAATTATCCTATCAAAATTAAAATTCTAAGAAGGAAGCAAAACAGAAGAAGCTGGCCTAGAACCCCAAAAAAAATTATTTGCATGACAAGTAAAAAAAAAAAAAAAAAAAAAAATTCCAAGTGTCACATTGGTGTGGTTTGATGGACGCAATTCGGGGGGGGGGGGGGGGGGGGGGAGAGAGTGTGGGGGGGTTTCAGGGTAATTTGCTTCCAGGCACAGGTGATCCGGTGGGTTGAGGAGGGTTTTGGTGGGGGCGTGGGTGGGTGGGGGGATCCGCTTTAACACCTTCGGACTAAACTCTTGACCCATCTTCCCCTCAATCATGTCATAAAAGAATCCTGTTGAGAGGCGAGATGTCAGGCTGTGGAATTTCAGAGCGTCTCGGGAGGGATGGCAAGTCCTCCTGGGTGACATTTTCAAGTCACCGGGCAGGACTTGTAGTCGCTGTCGGCGTGTCTGCTGAATGCGTTGAAACCACGCCCCAACTCAGCTGTCAATCAAATGACACGACGACGACTTGGAAAACGGGATGCGACGGACTTCCTGGACATTATTCGGACTCCACCAGATAACGACATTTGAGTCAGGAAAGCGTTTGCTTAAAGCAGGCGTGGGCAAACTACGGCCCGGGGGCCACATGCGGCCCGTTAAACGTTTTAATGCGGCCCGCCAAACTTGGAAAAAAAAAATAAAATAAACCTTGTTAATGTTTTATTTTGCTTATAATGCTTTTGTTTACTTTCATTTAAAATAAAATAAAATAAATATCATACATGCGATTTCAGAGATCAGTTTGCAATGTACGGAAGAAGGAAGATTGGATTATTTATTTATTTATTTTTTCACTAAATTACACAGTGACCGTTTTTTTCCCTGCCTCTCTCACCAGACGAATACTGCTATTAAAAAAACTCAAACTAATAAAAAGTAAAACCAAGCATTTATATAAAAAACGCAAATAAAAAATGTTCTAAAAACTAATTCAAAGTGTAGTTAAAAAATTTATTAAAAACTAACTCTAATGAAAAATCCAAACTATTATAACCTTGTTACGTACTCATGGTGGACAACGAGGCGCTCTGAAACGGTCACGTTAGCCAGAAGCCAAGGTCCACACACCGACTGTCAAGTCAGACTTTTAACATCCTTTTAGCAAGCACATTGTTATTTTTAATTTTGCAACGGTGACTTAAAAAAAAACACGAAGCAATTACGTTATCTGACTAACGACGTGGTCTCTTCACATTTATTTTCATGACACGAAGCGACATCACATCGCTGAGCGACCGGACGGGCCGGCATCATATTAAGTGACTTGGCAGGGCCTGGGGGGAGCTGCGGGAAAATAAAAATAAATAAATAAATATCAAACTTACAACGAAAGGCCTGATGACAAACAAGACGATGCACCAAAAACGGGCGGATGTCTTGATCATCCTTCCTGAGCATCATTTTAATCAACTCCCCACCCTCGCTGCCACCCAACAGCCTTGTGGATCGGGTGCCTCCCAGCTGCATCCAGGCCCGTCCTGATTGCGCCTGATTTGGGTTAAGTGATTAGTGGCCCGCTGCGGTTGAGGCAGGGATGCTCCCACGGGCTGGAAACGACACGGGAGGGGAGACCGCTTGAAAAACGCAAGCTCCGTTTTTAAGTGAGAGTCCACGACAAATTCACAAGAGACGATTCGGAGAACATGATGAGCCAAGAAGCCCACAACAGAAGAGTCCATTGAGAAAGTAACACCTGGGAAGGAAAAATACTCTCGGACAAAAGAACGGAAAAACTCAATTTGGTCCATTTATCTTTGAGTAGTTGAACTAAATTGAATAAATTTAAATTTAAGGTGAAAACATTTGTTCTGACAAGAAAACCTTTGGACTACTCTCAAAAAAATAAGACATTGCGCATTTACAGTATATCTATATAATGTATATTATACAAAAAAAAATCTAATTATAAAATCAAATTACCATTCAACTTTATTCCTAGCAAAAAAAATATGAATTGCCTAAAATTTAAGGGGCAATCAAGTAAAAAATGTTCACTGCTCTCGTTTTGATGACACCACCTCGTTTGCATCCATCTCATTTTTATCCAGTGTTGTTAAAATATCATGGCTCAACCGTTTTGTGGCTTTTGGGCATGTGACATTTGTAATACAAAAATTAAAAAAACAACTTAAAACAGAGTTTGAAAGGAATATGCCAGTTCACACGAGTGCCACACCATAGCGGCGGGGTGCCAAAAACAACATCATAATCTCAAACACACCAACTCCATCGTGAGAAGAATCAAGTGCACACCTGCGCCGCTGACTCTTTCCACATGGGACGGCTCATTACACAAGTGCGACCATGAATTCTAATCAACATGTCAGGAAAAAAAAATAAAAATCTTGATCATTTTTTTCCAAAGTAAAAGCATGGTTTATTTTGGTTCAACACAAAGTTAACCGGAAATTGGAAGAAGAGAAGATTAAAATTCAAACTTTTAGACTATTTTAAATTAGAAACAGGATCTAAACAATTAATCGATTTTCAAAATAAAAAAAGGGAAAATCTTAAGTAAAAAAAAAAAGTAAAGCCGCATTTATGAAGGGCTACAAAAAAATTTATATTTACTTTTGTGAGGCTAAAATAATAATAATAATAATAAATAATGATAATAATAATAATAATAATAATTCTGATTTATATAGTGCTTTTCTGGACACTCAAAGACGCTTCACAGTGAATATACAGTATTTACACACGCACACTTTACAGGATTTGAACTATTATTATTATTTTTCTAATTAAAGTTCCCTGATTGGATGATTCATCCGCCAACCAGAAAAAAAAAACACTGAATAAGTATTGCATGCCAAGTTGAATTGCTTGACCCCCCCAAATATAAATAAATAAATTCTGAGAGAAAAGTTTTATATTTAAAAAAAAATCAAAGACATGCAGAATATTTTTTCTTCCACCTTTGAGGAAACATATTTTCCTCGTAAAGAAGAAAAAAAAAAAGGTTGGATTTGTGGAGAATGAAAAATGAAAAAAGTTTTGCGAGACGTACAAGATGATTCCAGTTGCGTCTGCTGTTGCAGTGTTTATCCAAACAAGCAGACAAGACGCGGAGAAGCGTGTCGGACGCATTGACAGACGAGATGGGCCGCGTGCACGCAAAAAGCTCCCCGGGCCCAATTACGCAGACCAAAGAACATGGTGTGAACTTCTCGGGGACGCAAATTGCTCTGCTTTTAATTATGCAGCACGCCAGTTGGACACTTCTCCTGGAATGCGGCGAGCCCAAAGATTCTTCAGTAGCAACCAATGGCAGATGTTCGCCACGCATGAGAGCCTTTAAGAAGTTGCGAAGCACTCACTGCGGCAGAAAGGGATATCGCCGTTTCGACGGCACGGTGGACAAGAGCGACTGAAACGGTGGAACTTGGACAAGGAACATTTTGGAAATGTTAGGCTAGCCGTGCGACACAATCAGCTAAAGTAAAAAAATAAATAAATTAAAAAAAATAATAATAATAATAAAATAATTTAAAAAAGTCTAATATTCCTCAATTTTTCCCCCCAAAATATTTGGTAAAAATAAATGAATAAATAAATATTCAAAAGACAAATGACTTTTTTGTCTTTCAAATAGTTTTTGCTTGAAAAAAAATACAGCTTCTTTAAAGTAAAATAACATCTTGAGTGAGGTTGGTGCGAGGGAGCAGTACTAAAAAAAATGAGTATTTTTCCACAAAAGAAAAGTTTCCTCATTTAAACAATTCACATTCCCCCTCAAAGGTTCTACACAAAAAATATCCGACCATAACCTTGAAAAATTAACTTAATATTTTCCAAAAAAAATACGACTTTTTCTAAAGAGATGACTTTTATTTTCTAAAACGGACTATTTCCCTCAAAATCAAAATGAATAAAACTTTTGCCAATAAAAATTACTCAAAACAAAAAAAAATATTAATATTAAATATTTTTTGACTTGAAAAATATGACACCTTTCCACAAAAAAATGTGAACTTGCAATGCCCTGAGTGGTCACGATGACACAAAAAAAAAAAATTCCTGGCGAGAACCTCCACTCAAATTTTAATCGATGCGTTGATCCATTTTTCAGCTATGCTTCTAATTTCCAAACGTCGTCCATGCAAAGCAAACTACAAGTCGGGGTCACGCATCAGGGAGCACAGTTGTCCAAAGAAGGCGAAAGGGCAGAGAAAACATCAACTGAGAGGGGGGCCAACTCGGACCACCGGGGTTATTCACACCCCCAACCCTCATTTCTGTTTGTCTAAACTTTCACGGTCTGGCTCGGGTCCTCCCGGACCATCGTTCACCTCGTGTTTTTCCTCCTTCGCACCCAAAAGACAACATGTAGCGGAAGTAGCGCACATGACGGAGGAAAAGCCGCCCGAGCAAGGCGGGGGCTGCCGAGTGGCAACAACATTTGGGCCTGCAAAACCCAATGACATTGACATTTAGAAAGGTTGGATTGTGAAGGGGGGGAGGAAATCAGATTTGGAGAAGGGAAAAAGTTCTTTTTGTTGTCAACTGTCCTCCGAGAAAAAAAAAAAAACTTTTTGAAACTAAATTCTCTTTCGAAGACAAAATAGGGGGAAAGGTGTATTTTTTACAATATGTCATTTTAAATCAAATCAAGTCAAGTCAAGTCAAGTCATTTTATGGGCAAACTAAATTAAGGAAAGTGGTAAAATGTGTGTGAGAGAGAGCGAGATTAAGGAAAGTGGGAAAATGTGAGAGAGATTAAGGCAAAATGTGAGAGAGAGATTAAGGAAAAATGTGTGTGTGTGTGTGAGAGAGAGAGAGAAAGAGAGAGAGATTAACAAAAATGTGTGAGAGAATAAGGAACATGTGTGAGAGAGAGATTAAGGAAAATGTGAGAGAGAGATTAAGGAAAAGTGTGTGTAGTGTGTGTGTGTGTGGGTGTGGGTGTGTGTGTGTGTGAGAGACAGAGAGAGAGAGAGAGAGATTAACAAAAATGTGTGAGAGAGAGACTAAGGAATATATGTGTGAGAGATTAAGAAAAATAGTGAGAGATGTTAAGGAAAATGTGTGTGGTGTGAGAGAGAGAAGAGAGAGAGATAATAAGGAAAATGTGTGAGAGATTAAGAAAAATGAGTGAGAGAGAGATTAAAGCAATGTGTGTGTGTGTGTGTGTGAGAGAGAAAGAGAGAGAGATTAAGGAAAATGCGTGAGAGATTAAGAAAATGTGTGCCAGAGAGAGAGTTTAATGAAAATGTGTGTGTGTGGGTGGGGGTGTGCGTGTGTGTGTGAGCGTGAGAGTGAGAGTGAGAGAGAGATTAGTTATCCAATAATTGGGCATTTGCTGACTTTGATTGCAAAAGAAGGAAAAAAATAAATTGCCAACTTGTCGCAATTGGCAGTGTGAGAGGGAAAAAAAAATACAAAAATTCTCTCAACACATCCCACACCACTGGATAATCTTACTGATTTTGATCACACAAGAGGGAAAAAGATCATATTTGGCTAAATACTTTCTTCCCGTGAGCCATCTCCATGCTAAACTCTCACACACAACTAGCCTTACCTTGTAGAACTGCAACATAATGTGTTCTGACTATCCAACTTCGTATTTATTTTCTATTTAATTATTTAATTTTTAATTAATCTAATTTATATATTTAATTAAATTATTGTGAGGAGCTCTCTAATGTCGTTGCACACTGAGTACAATGACAATAAAGGGCATTCTGATTCTGATTCTGAGCGTTTATGAGTGTCTTCCGAGATTAGAGAGAAAAAAAAAAAATCGAATTCAAAACACGCCACACCACATGATAATCGCTCAAGAAAGGGGGGTATCTATTTTTTGTTCCTGGCTGTGGAAAATGGCGGTGAGTTTTACGATCCATGTTCCCCGTCCTCCTGTAAAAATCACACGGGCCGTCTTCCAGCGTTACGGCATCATCGGTCCACGCCGGCCAATCACATCACTGCGGTGCGTGTAGAAGAATGAAAGCGCGCAAAGAAGAAGGAGAGGGGGGAGGGGGGTGGAACGGAAATACCTGCGGGTCGACTTTCTACGTATACATCATCCGGGGTAGGCCCGTTTCCCCATGAGGTGGTCTTTAAGACCCAGCAGCCAGGAGGGCAATCCAAGCTGGCAATCTCCCAACGTCATCCTCAGGCACTTTGTTTTGCATGTTGGACGCCAACCAACAAAAGATGCATCATTGCGAAGGACCCACCGCACGCGGGTGGGTAAGTGGGCACAATTTTGTAACTCCATATTATGGCAGGAAGGCAGGCGGGCTCGCCGGCTTTTCCCCTTAATTGTGATTGTCAACCTCTCTATTGGATTATGTTCAAGAGTTGGGGGAGTGCGGGATTTGTTGTTTTTTTTGTGAGAGAGTGCAAGGAGGCAGCAGGCAAGCGGGTCCTGTGAGGTCCGATGAAGACATGGCGCGTGCCACATCGCATTAGCGGACAACAAGGGCTGAGGGGAGGCAGGCTCCGCCACTCGGGACGACCCAAATCGAAACACAATGCATCTTCACATGACTTGATTTGGAGTCAGGCTTGGGCCCGCCGCACACCGAGCGACTCAAATGGATCATGAGGGAAAAAACTAAACAAAACCGTCCTGACCCCTCCTCCTTTCCTTAACACGACAAACCAGCAACCGAATCGCAACATTATTTTTGTGGAGTTTGGACTGACAGCTGGAACAAATTTTTGGATGCGGAATCCAAAACTCACGGCAGGTTTTTGAGCTACAGGATGGCCTTTTAGAGTACATATGTAAATACAACTCTAAGATGGAATCGTTACAAGGCTTGAAAAATAATAATAAAAAAAACAACAACATAGAATTCACAAGATAGCACAGATAAAATGAAAGCACTTTTTGGCGTCTATACCCGTCAATGGCAGTGAATGACATCATTCATACTATGCTGGCTTTTCGTTTGATGCTGAGGAGGGGTGCGCGTGTGACCCTGGGGAACAGGCTTTTTTTTTTCTCGTCATACTCCAATAAAATGTAATTGCACCTCCACTCCAGTAGATGGCAGTGGCGCTCTCCTTGTCCATTATTAACTCTACGGAGTAGGTTTGTTTTCTTCTTGCTCTGGGGGCGGCGTAACAAAAAATAATCTACAGCGACGTGGCAACGAATCAGTGGGTTTTTGCTTTTCTGGATGGTAAACTATGGGGAAAAAAAATAATAAACCTAGAAAAAAATCAATATAATAAACGGATAAAAATTTGGAGATAAGTTTTTATTTATTTATTTTTTTTTAATCTGATTGATTGACTGAAAACGGGGACAAAAGAAGAAGAAAACTATAATATAATAACCATGATTTTTTTATTCATAAATGTTGAACAATTCAAGAGTGTTTCTGGACGAAAACCATTCTTAACACAACCCAGATAGCGCGATAATTTTGTCAAATAATCTTGCAAGCCATAAAGTCGTCAGGGGTTTGACATGTCTGGTCGGGAAAATCATGACACAAAAACAGCCCGATTGTTTTTATGCGGCCTCAGACTCGCAAGCCACACCGACGCATTTGTTGCCATCGCAAAACCTGCCCGGCTAACCTGCAGAGAGCGAGCGTGCTGCGGCCCTAACGCGCTGCAGATGTCGCCCCTCTCTCTCTCTCAAGTCGCATTTGTATTGAAGGCGCTTCTGCTTTCTTACCTCTGTCTGGGCTGGAGCGGGTGGGGGAGGGGCGGGTGGGCTATTTTGTTTACAGACAGAGAGAACTGTATCTGTTGATCTTGGACTATAGGGAACCACGGCGCAAAACACTTTGATCAAGACGCAGGCGGTTTACATTACGAGAATTGTTAGTCGTTTTGTAAACCGGTGGGGGGGGCGAGTTGGCGCTAATGGATCAAGGAAAGGTGCAAGATAGGGGCGTCAGATAGGTGGGGAGACGAGGGAGGGCGGGGGGGCTTGCCTGTTGGGTATTATGTACATGGAAGGCTGGTTATAAAATTGGCCGTGCATTACGTGGGCCTAATCTGGAGTTGCGATCGGACCCACAGCAGAGCTCCCGCTCAGTCTTACAAACCAAGAGCAGAACCCTCTCAGGTACGGCTGAAGGTACGCCGCCGACAAGCACTCTTCCTCTCCAAGCCCCGCCCTCCCCCGCTTAACTCGAGACCCCCCCCCCCACTCTCCCGCCCTGCCTTTTCCTGGCTCCGTTGCTCCAGGAGATGGTATCGTTTCTCCGGCAGACTTTAGATTTCTTGGGTGACTTCAAAGCGCGTTGGGCTAAGTGTTTGGAAGAATGCGATGGAAACAGGAAAATAATGTTCCGATTTCTGTAAACTTTACGACATCTGCTTTTGCTTAGCGCCGGTGCGGCGTCAATGGCTGGGAGGTGGAGGGGTGTTTCGTCGGACGGGACTTTATTTGAGAGACGTGTTCTCTTTGACTACGGAAACGATATTAACGAAGCTGTACCATCGATTTCAGTTGCCTTTTCAGATTATTTACGCGTACGAATCAGACAACGAAAAATTTAATTTATGACGTTTGTGTAACCATCTTACGAGAAAAAGATTCATCTTGAACAAATACCTGATTTTTTTTTTTTCAACTTCACACATTTTGGTTCAAACATCGAAAAATGAACTCAGAATGTTTACTCATTCGCCACCAGCTGAGTTAAAAAAAAAAAAGATCCTTGACATCTTTAGCCGTCAATGGCAGTGAATGAGTTATTGAGAAAGCAAAGAAAGCTCAAAATTGCAACAAAACTCGGACAAACAGGAAAGTAGTCATTAGAGTAGAGGAAGTATCTCGATTGTTTAAGACAGTGGTCTGCAACCACTGGCCCGAGGCCCAGTACCCGTCCACGGGCCACTTGGTCCCGGTCTGGACAGATACATTTTGAAAAAAAACATAGCGACATTTTCAGGTAGTACATATAAATAAAACAAGGGTGGCCAATTCCGGTCCTCGAGAGCCTCCTACCCAGGCAATTTTGGATGTCTCCCTCCCCCAACACACCTGATTCAAATGATTAGCTCATTTGATCAAAAGCCTGATCATTTGAATCAGGTGTGACAAAAACACTCAGGATCGGGGCTTTCCGGAACCGGACTTGGGCACCCCGTGTGTGGAAGAACCACAGATTTCTGGGGGGTGGGCATCCAAAATCTGGACATTTTTGCTATTTGTGGTGTGTCCTGGGTCCCTAACATCGACAATAGTGACGTTTCACCGGCATAAATTTGGAATTTAACACGCTGTATGGGTGGGATGCGGGTTAAGGATTGAGGGATGGAAGGGGTGCGGGGAGGGGGGGGGGGTTGTAAGGGGACGGCTAGAGGAAGCGAGTTAGCCTCGGATGGGCGAGAGCGAAACCCGAGCATGATTGAGTTAGGAGTGGGAGAGGGGACGGGAGCACCCCCCCCCCCCCTCGGGCCTGCCAGTCGGATGTCCAAGTTGTGTATACACGCCCGCCCGCCTCTTGTCATGCCGCCCTGTTAGCGTGGCGCGATGGTGATGGAGTTATCTGGCCCGCGCCTGAAAAGGCCTTGTCATCTTGTTGTATACACAAACGCAGCCAGCATTAGTCTGTGTGTACGCTTGCGCGGTGCCAGCGACATTACTCACCGGCCTTTTGGGACCCTTCCACCGGTTCCTTTTTGGTGGAAATATACTCACTGCATCCTCGCTATTCTCCCCGAGATGAAGGTTAGACAAACAAGGATTGGAAATTAGGTCTTGGCAGGCAAAGCTATGACCTTTCCTGTCTGAGTCATCCTCGCCGAAGGGACCTGACATGGCCAATAAAAGGTGATACTGGAGCATCGTTTATACGGCGGGGCCTCGAGATATGAATGACCTGACTTGAGTTATTCAAGACATGAGCAGTCAGTCATTTGGATGATTTTTTTTTTTGTTCTTTTGCTTTGACTTGCAAGCACAAAGTTGAGAGTTTAGTGCTGTCGGGTCACGGTGGCAATGAACTCAATAACTCGATTACCGGTCGGGCCGATTATGGGTGCCGATGTTGGGCATTTTGACGAATATCGGCATCGGCCGTTCGACGTGCGGCAGGCCTGAGTGTAACGTTGAAATGATATCATGTTTTGACATTTCGGTAAGAATGTAACGATTAATCGAAAATTTATTTAAATTTCTGAAAATTGGCAGCGAATCGCTATGGAAAATGTTGACCACAAAAGGATTTGTAACAATAACAGTAAAATTTATTGCACAAGTATTTATTTTATGTTTAGAAGCGGCACAAACAAAACACTGACAAGACAAATATAGTAGTTAAACAGTCAAAATGATTCATTTAAATTTTTTTTTTTTTTGGGGTGAAGTTAAAAAAAAGTTGCTCTTTCTAACAGGGACAAAATGCAGATGTTAAAATAAAAACACTTTTTATTTAAAAAAAAAAAACCAACCAGTTATTCATTTAAAAAAAAAATCAAATCGAAATCAAATTGAATCAGGGCTTGAGTGAATCGTTCAATCCCTACATCTTAAATTAAAATAAGGTTAAAATAAGGAAATGAGCATTTTTATGAGGTCAATGTTCCATAATATGTCCCCTTTAAGTATTTTATTTATTTATTTTCCTTGGACTCAGCCAGGAAATTTATCATCCAACCTGTCTTGAGATTGATAGACACGTCAAAACTTTGGTCGAAAAACTAAAAGGCAAATGTTTATTTCACCCAAACCCAACACGCAAAATAAAATACGCTGCAATTTCTTGTATTGTTTCAGACAGATTGACATGGAGGGAAAACATTCTGGTAGAAATCAGTCCAAAGCCAACAAAGACACAAAAGTGGCTTTACAGACAGAAGCCCTAAACATTTAATCCTCCGTGAAAACAGCGAAAGGAAAAATCCGCCCTAAATCATTTTGAGGCTGCGAAAAGAAAAACAAGCCTTGGCAACGGCACCTTGCGCTTTTCTCTCCGCTTTATTGTTTGGTTGTATATTTTCCCCGTGTTCCAGCGGCCCGGCCAAAATATCACACAAGTCCGGTCCCGCTGAACATCTTCTATCCAACGCCGCAATAATAAATAAAAAAAAAAAAAGATGTCTGCCAAGTTTACGAAGAAACGTTTTCAGCTTTTTTACGACGTCCAACCTCCCGGCTGGAAGAGCAAAAACGTGCCTCCAGATGGCTTCGCAATAGACCTGAACAGAAACACACCAAAACAGCAGCCAAAGAGGGAGGACAAAAAAAAACGTAGGCTTTGCAAGACTCTTGCCGAAAATTCGAAAACCTTTGCATGTTTGGATTCAGTCGTGTAATAAAATGTTGGGTTAGTAATGGTGCCTGAAACTAGCGAGGCTTGTTTCTCAGCAGGGAAAAATGATTCCCATTTGAATCTTGTTGCGATTCTACCTGTGCAACAGCTGTTTTATGCAAAATAAGGAACAAAAAAAAATATATTTATTTATGGGAATAGTTCTAACAATAACGGAAAAAAAGTTATTTTTCATGACCAAAGCCATAAGATCACAGAAAAAGATACATTTGTTATTTAAATGGGAAATAAGTCAATTTTCGGAGAATGAAGTCGTCATTTTCTAAGAATAAGTTGTACAGTTACAAGAAAAAAAGGAGTGATTAGCAGAATAATTGTAATTAAATTGTTGTAATTAAAATGAAAAAAAAATTTTTTTTAAAAAGAGTCGGAATATTACCAGAACAAAAAGTCATAGTTTAGGTAAGAGAGCAAATAAGTTACACAGAATAAATACAAAATACAAAAAAAAAATAATAATTAATAAAAAATGTTTAAAAATTCATAACTGATTGAATCATTACTGATGGTATACATTTTTTAGAATCATCAGTGAATTATAGGGGAGAAAAAAAAAATCACAAGTTACAGAGTACAAAAAAATAGACGAAACTAGTGGAATTAAAAAAAAAATGCAATGGTCATAAAATAGTCATGCAAGTGAAAAT
Source organism: Idiotropiscis lumnitzeri (assembly GCF_059441095.1). Classification (NCBI taxonomy): domain Eukaryota; kingdom Metazoa; phylum Chordata; class Actinopteri; order Syngnathiformes; family Syngnathidae; genus Idiotropiscis; species Idiotropiscis lumnitzeri. Next base: position 2,690,904 of record NC_142391.1, read on the forward strand.
TTTATGAGGGGGAAAATGGAATATTATATATTTTAAATATTCTTTACAGCATTGAAAAAAATGAGAAATATTAATTACATTTCATTTCTGTGTTATTAGAGAACAATACAATTTAAAGAGTCCTAAAATCACAAGAATAAAGGTTGAAGTTTCAAGTGAGGAAAAAAATTCGGTAATATTCTAATCTTATTTTGAACGAGAAAGAAAGTTGTAATATTTAGTGATATTTTTAAGTATAAATTTATAGTGAGAAAAAGTAAAAATGATTACAAAAAAATGTATTACATGGAATTTTCCAAAATCTATTTTTAAATATAAGAAATAAAGTCGTATTATGATAAGAAAAAAAAGTTGTATTTGTTTGTGGGAACACATTTGGAATTGAGCAAAGCAAAAAACTGCAAAGTCAACATTTTTCACTCGCAAATACGTTTGAACGTAATTCCAAACGCCGGCCAGTACGCTGAAACATATTTGCCGGTCCAAAATGTTTACTCCATAATGACATTTCCACGCTGGCGTAAGAATCTAATGAGCGATGCGACACTTTGGGTTTTTCAGTTCCCCGCGTTAAAAACGAGGCAAACGCGACGAGCTCAGCGACAGAGCCAAACTCCGTCATTCGTACGCGTTCACTTCCTTCTTCGGGGAGCTCGTCATCATCGGCAAGCTCGCTTTCGGTCATCCCGCATTTGGAGGCGAGCGCCAAAGCAGAGCTGGCGGCCTTGACTAAGCTCATTTCCCCGCTCCTTCCCAAAAGATTAGTGCGGCAGGAACAGCAGATGAGGACAAACGCATGTGAAAGTGGGGCACAAGCGGGGGTGGAAACAAATTAGGGGCCACGTGAACATCAGACCGGGAGGAAGTGGCCTAGGGAGAAAAATTATTCCGTCATTTTGGAGTAATAATGTGGAGCGTTCGCGGCCAAACGTTTAACTCGGACAAAGGGAATGTGTAAATAAAAGCTTCATGCAAATGTAGCACCCACATTTTGGGAAGCATTTACGCTTTTTTTTTTTTACATTGTGAGTTTATTCGTGTTTTTTCCTCAACATTACGAGAGTACGATTACGATTAGTGGAATCCGCCGATTTACCGATTGGCGGATTTTTTTACAAAATAATTTTTCATTAGTTGATGATTTTGATGGTAGACAACGCGCATTTTTTGAGGAAAATGTTTATCGGTGGTATATATTTTTTTAGTTTAAATATTCTTTGCCCTCAATGCAATGATAATGCACGTCAATTATTGATGGATTTTCCGTGGGCTGAGGCCATCTCCTGCATTTTCTCCTACTTTATATATTTTTTTAAAACATGATAATATTCAGGAATGGGCGGCACGGTGGCCTCACAGTGCAGAGGTCGTGGGTTCGATTGCCACCTTCCTGTGTGGAGTTTGCATGTTCCCCCCGTGCCTGCGTGGGTTTTCTCCGGGTACTCCGCTTTCCTCCCACATTCCAAAAATTGTCCCTCGATATGAGTGTGAGCGCGGATGGTTGTACGTCTTTGTGTGCCCTGCGATTGGCTGGCAACCCGTTCAGGGTGTGCCCCGCCTACTGGCGAAAGACAGCTGGGATTGGCTCCAGCACCGACGCGATTGCGATCCTCATGAGGAGAAGCGATGGATATTCAGGAATTTTTTCCACTTAGCATAATTTATTCTTGTGATATTTTGGCTTTGTATTCACACAATATAATATATAAATAATATATAAACAAACATTTATAAAATTCCATTATTTAGTCTGGTAACATTCTTGTAACTTTTCTCGAATTTCAATAAAACCATAACAAACATTTTTGTAAATGAACAGGATTCCCAAAAGTGGTGGACATCCCCAAGCGGTCATCCTGTGCCCATTTTGACAGCTGCTAATCTTTTCTGGCGAAGCCTCGCTAAGTAAACAACAATTTCACGGCCACTTGGACTCAGGTTGTGTCGGCTTCTAATTGGTGGCGGGGGCATCCCCCCCCCCCCAAGAGCGCCGCTCCGAGGACGCGTTGTGGACGGACGGACGGACGGACGGACGGACGAGGCTTTGTCGGACGACGGCGAACGGCGTGAACGGCGAGCTGCAGACTCTCGGCATTCTTTGCTCCAATTTGCTCTAATTAGCATCAACGGCGGGCACATCCATCATGCTCCTCAAGAAACATAAACAAAGTGTCAGCTCTGGCGTAACAAACAGGTCGCCGGGCTACTTAGTGCAAATTATTCTTACATAAAAACTCAAGCGAGTCCTCAAGCAAAAACAAAGACACCCCCCCCCTTCCCTCATCGCCCACCACCCGCCCCCACCGCACTTCCCCCTGCAGGCCATCTGGGGGAATGGAGCACAAATGAAATTGAAGACATGTGTTGGAGTCTCCGGAGCATCGCAACGGACACGGTGACGGTTTACGGCGGCTGGCGTAAAAGCGTTCAGAATTTGTCAGGAAATAAGGGAGGAGTTTTTGTTTCACTCATGAAAACCATGTCCGGCTTTATCTGTCCCGCGACGTTATTTTTGACGCCGATTTCATTTTTTTTTTTTTTTTTTTTTTTGGGGCTTTTTGAGATATTTTCTTTTTATTGGTTTGTTTTGAAGTTGCACCTACAAAAGCTTGCATACTACGAATTTTACCATGCAGTCATCTATAGCTATGATGTTTCAATATTTTTTTTTAATTCCATTTGTTGCTGAATCTAACCCATCCTTCATAAATATGACTTAATATAGGACTTTAGTACATATAATATTATTGTATTATTATTATTATTATTATTATTATTATAAAAACCTGATGTGCTAGGGGAAAAGAACAAAGGCGGATTTGAATAACCGCAAAAAATACGACTACTTCCCAGATTAAATAATTTTGTAAAAATGTATTGACCAGCGTAATTATTTAAAATAACTATTTATATTAACAGAGTTTTTTTTCTATTCTTCTTCATGAAAATGTTTTCTTTTTGCAAAATGAATAAAAAAATTAAGAATTAATCTTTTGAAACAATCATGTGAGAGAGAGAGAGAGAGAGAAGAAAAAAAAAAAAAATCACTGTTACTAGGCAGAATTTGTCAGGGCGTCCTTGATGATGTGCAGTGTGAAATTTTTCACTAATTATGGAGGCGAGTTTGTTGTTAGAGCGCAGACGGCCAAAGTCACTCACCTCAGCCCAGAAACAACTGCGGACAATCATAATGACAACCAAGTGTGCTTAAATTAACAACAATAACAGACAAAAAAAAAAAAAGTAGTAGTGTGACGCCAACTACCTAAACACTTTTTGGCTATCACACCAAAGAACAACCTGGACATCTGGGCAAGGAAACAGAAACTGCAAGTCGCGATGAGGTCTACCTGTAAGGCTGCACAGATTTAAATCGAAAAACTCAACTGATTCGGATTCTCACTTTCTATTTTTCCACACGGGCCGACGTACCAGCACACGCACAGACGACCATAACTCACAGAGAGTCACTCAACCCTCATCCACCGACGCCCACGTCACTCACCAGACAATGTCCAGCCCCCCAAAGGCATCAACACTCAAATGTCACAGATACTACAGTCCGACATAAGGATGATTTTCATTCCATTGCCTGAGCAAGAGATGAAATTCTAAGTAGAAAACTCGATTCTTAATATATTCAATGGCTGAAGGAATGATATTTCACGTGTACGTTACACCAAGTTGGCCACAAATTAGCATTCTGCGTGCACGTTATATATAATCTGCGGCTACAACTGAATTCCCCACGCCGAATGTCATATCATGTCTGGAACTTTGTACAAATCGCCGTCTTAAACATTCAAAGCCGCCCAGAGATTTCCAAAGGCCGTTTGACGAAGAGTCAGGCCGAGGCGTTATTCCAATCAAGAGAATTCTCCCCACAAACCTTACAATGATTTCACCATGTTTGCTCATTTATGGATTCTTGTCAAGGGGCCAACGTTTGATTGACTTTCAGGCAAAAAATAAAAAAAAAAAACACCCCAAAAGTTCCTCCCCCAACGTTCCCACAAAGCTCAGTTCGATTTTACCAAGCTCTTTTTCCAGCCCGTTTCTCCGCTGATGAGTATCGCTCACAAGCCGTTGAGCTCCCGAACGGACCAAAATGTCACTCAAAAACTCGCACTGATCCAACAGTGCGTAATTACAAAATGTACACACACGAAGACTTTTTAGACCCCCTTGTGGTCATAAAAGGAGCAACCTCCAGATAAAAGTGGAGATTTTGTAGTACACAGGTTATGGTTCATGCAACATAGTCACAATTGCAGATTAAATTCAATATATTTTGTCAGGTACAAAGAAATTGCATACGTTTTTTTTTGCTAAATTTAAATTTGGGTCTTGAATATTTGTGTGCAGAATGCATCGCTGAAAACATAATCATATTTCAATTAACTATAGCAAAAAAATGACTTTTTTTTTTTCTAGACTGATACCGACCGGTACAAGTAATCAACTCTTTAGGAGTCACCGATACTGATACCATGAACCGATACCAAAAAAAAAAAAAAAACAACGACAGACCTTCAATACAGATTTCAGCCCCAAAGAGCATTTTGTCTCAAAATAGCACAAAATTAATAGCAATTTTCTATTCTTCTGTTCCTCTAAATTCTAATTTCTAATCTCTGAATGCAAAACGAACGGCTACAAGAGGGCATGAAAAAAAAAGCCCGGACATTGCCGCAGTATTGATATTTGTACTTGTCCATCCCAAGTAAAAATTTATTGATTTTTTTTTTTTATTTAAATTGTTTGGTTGAGCATTTACAGAAATGATTTGGATACATTAATAAATTATAATAAATTGTATTGGCACTAAACCACAGATTATGAAAATAGATTAGTATTTTTTTTTGCAGTTCTTGAAAAACAGTTAAAAAAATTGTTCAATGCAAATCAAATTCTAGAAGCCAAAATTCAAAAGTAGTAAACAGAATTTAATGTTATTAATTTGAGAATTGTTTGGACATTTTCACCATCACTATTTTTTTTTTGTATTTTAATAATGTTTGATGATTAAATGAAAATGAAAATGTATTTCCGTTTATATGTATTTTTATTTTTACAGTACGGTAAATCTAATTGATGCATTTTTAAACCTATTTAAAAGCTATGCAGTGCCTGAATTTGCATTTTTGATTTAAAAAAATAATAGTCAAAAAAATATTAAATCAAAATATTTATGTCCAATTTACCTGCTTTTCATATGTTGCCACTCAGTCATAGTTAACATGTTCTATCTGCCGCCACATAACGACAATGTAATCCTTCCAGTGGTCCAGTAAAGTCGAGTAAATCACTCCCTCTGCTGACTGACTGAAAAAAAAAAAAAAAAAAAAAAAAAAAAAAAAGGGGGGTGCTTCTCATCTGGCACAAGTTTCACAGGCCCGAATCGTCAAGAGAAACAAAACAAAAAGCGTCTCCCCCTTCCCTGGACGGCGGCGACCCGCTCCATCCCGTCTCCCCCCTTCGGAACCGACCAGGATGTTTGGGTTAGAAAATGACTGCTGCTGCTGCTGCTGCTGCTGCTCCCTTGGCCCCCTTTCGCTAATTGGCCTGAGGGTAATTACCTTGTCTCCTCTCCACTTAAGTACAAATAGGGGCTGCACTGTTATTGTATCGGGTGGGCCAAAAATTCGCATGACTAATGGTCACGACCGGGGCAATAATCACCAAGACGGCGGAGAATTATACACCTTAACGAGGAATTGAAGAAAATGACAAAATATTGTTCAATGGCCAGCATAATAATGTCAAGTGTGATCTTTTTCATTACACGCCCCTCAAAAAAAAAAAGTGTCCTTGGAAATCCGCTAACTCGTTTTAAACCTCTTAAAAATGTAAACAGAACGTCCGGGCTGGAGCTACGAAAAAGAAATTCTTCATTTAATCGACAAATACGAGACTCTCATTTGCCGACGCCCACGGCACTCACCGGGCCAGGCGATATAGCTGAAAACTATATCGTGACGCAAGTATGTCATATCGGTTGATATCGATATATATCGAATTATGATAATTTTATTTATTTTTTTTTACTATTGAAAATAAAAAAGGGAAAAGGGATGAATTCCGATTTTTTTTATTATGAACATTTAACCTTCAAAATGAATTAGAAAAAAAAGTCAAACGCACGCCGGCCTCCCTTGTGATGCGTGTCCGGGGAGCGCGCTTGTTAGCGACCTAACTGCTACGTACGCCGGCCTCGCTCTCATGTGATGGAGCTACGGGCCGTTTCCTCAAGTCGGCCGGTATGTCGACCTTTCGCCACCCGTTTTTTTTCGTTTGTTTTGAGTCACGCTAGCGCAGCGTCGCATGCGTAAGCCTCAGGTTGTATTTCCTAAATGAGAGGGTGTTGGGCCGTGATAGTTCAAATCTGCTCCGTTATTTATCTATTTTTTTGGGATCGATAATTTATCGATACCATTTTCCATGGATATCGATGACCCAATTATCGCGATACATATCGATATCGAATTATCGTCACAGCCCAACTAACTCATCAATGGAAAGATCGCGATTCTCAAGCTAGTCGATAGCCAAATCGATAGCACAATCGTATGACCCCGAAACACTATCAACTAGGGATGTTTGATATCACTTTTTGTCAGACTGATACCAATACGCGCATTCATTCTTTGATTTTTCACCGATACTGCTACTAATTCTGAAATGTCAAATTTCATTTGACATAATGCCAAAACAACAACTTCTGAACAAAACCTCTTTCTTTCTGACCCAGATGATTTGCCCACGTGTCAAAGTGCCGAAATATAATATTTGATTTGACTTAAGTATCGGTGGCTGGTATCGGCAGCCACTACGAGTACCCAATATCTAAAAATAAGGCCGTAACCGCCCTATTCTGACACCTGGTATCGGTCCTCGCCTATCCCTGATAGCAACACTCTCCTTAAAAAGGTGTTGAGTTTATCGCGCAAGTCGCATTTGAAGCCAAGCGTGTCACTTTTCATCTGTTTTGGGAATGAATCTGCGCAGACTTCAGACTTTCCCCATGGGTGACGTACATCAGACCGTAACGCTTCACGTAGCGTTATGAAAGCCACCCGAGGGTCCGGCAAAGACCAGAACACCAACGCGGGCCCTCCGAGGGTTTCGTCTTGTGTGGCGGGAGAAAAGACATCGCAGCAAAAAGAAAAAAAAAAGGAAAAAAAACGTCAGCCACGGAGCTTGTTTCTGGATGTCGCTATGGAAACAATGGTGCGTTTTCTTATCGTAAAAGCCGGTGATTACAGACCGCTTACAACTTAACCTTACTCTGACCCGCTCGCACTGGACCGGCTTCAAAGGCCGCAGAACGGGCCCGTGTGTGGTCTTGGTTCCACTCGGCGTGAACGCTCGGTCGAAAACGCAGCGAGCGAGCGAGTGCCGGTTGAGTCACCGCTTGGACGTCGCTGTGAGGAGTTTTAAAGAAGCGGCGTTCTGGAATGCTTCAGCGTTGGTGGGGGCTTGGAAGTCTCTCAGAATAAATGTCTGCAGCGGGGCTAATATTTATTCGTTTTTTTTTTCTTCTTCTTACATTTCCATTGACATTTGTGGCAAACAGATGTTGGAGCGGCTCCTCGCGTTTTGAGGGGTGTTGAAAGAAGCCGCGCGGCGCATCAGGAAAAGGATCCATCTCCGGGTTACCCTACAATCCAACATCATCATCATCATTATCATCGAATTTACCGCTCAGGGCGCTACTGGGACCAGCGGAAACGCTTAGCGCGATATATCACCGCTCCCGTAATTATATTGGTGACATTTTTGGATCACATGCGCCTCTCAGGGCAAAAACATTTGAATCCTCATTAAATAGCTATGCAGCAAATGGCTGCCAATATTTGACGGGGAAAGGGGGGGGGTGGACTTTGTACGACAAGTCGCAGATGTTTCGAACCTCAACGAGAGAAATTAAAACCAAAATTATCATTTGTGCTGGAGTTTATATTTAACGCATGGGAGAAGAATCCATCTTCGGGCGTTTAACGTGATCCAAAAAGTGAACGTTTTGAGTCGAGGCGTTTATGAATGGAACAAATCATTCTGACCGTGTGACACAAACATGTTTTCACATTCATTGGAGAGGAAATTGCACAAATAGCACATGTCCTTTTATATTCGGGTTCCTACAGGTTAAGACAAGTTCAATTCTTCTCAAGACTTTTTCGTTCCTTTTCAAATTCAATTCAAGACCACCTTCCCAGTGTTCCCAATGTCCCATGCAAGGGCGTGGTGGCCATTGGGAATTTCGGGAGATTCCTGAAGGGCCAATCCACTTCAGTGCTGGTCGACACCCGTATATCCTCGATTCAAGATGCTCTGCAAATTCAGAGCAGCACGCGTGAGCGCGATAGAGGTCTGCTTCTGCATCGCTGGTGACTGATCAGATAAATAATGATTGTGAACGGCTCAATTTGTTGTGGAGGCAGTGGTGGGCGGTCAAGGCCTTCTCTGCTGGCCTAACATCATCAAGAAATCACGATCATATTCTTCACATTGATGTCATTGGTGTCCTACTGTTGTATTTTTAGGTTAGAGTTTTAATCCAATCAGAATTCAGCTTGCTTGTGTTGCCGGGCAGATTTCATAATACCAGGAGCACGCACTATTCGTCCGAGGCCTTGAGCTACAATCGTGCAGGCGTCTGTTCTGTATCTCAAGGGGGCTTTTATAGTTGACAGACAGTTGCAATAGCCAATCAGATCACGAGTTGGTTACAGTGAACCTTCTCTTACGTTGAAGGTGACTTTGTGATTGGATTCTCACCCGTGAGGGGGCAGCGCTATGCGGAATCAACACATTTGGAAAGCGAAAATGTAAAATATATTCTTGCTTTTTTTTTTAAACCGAAAGGAGTGAAAGGTGTGGATTTAATTGCAGATACACTTGCGAGGCCGTTTTCAAGACGGACCTTTCAAGAGAAGCGAGGTCGTTCAACACTCACTCAGTCCTGCGTAAGTGTCTTTCTGTATTTTATTTGTCAAGCCGTGGTGTCATAAATGATGGTAATATGAGGGGGATTTATTCAAGTCGGTCTTCACTGAAGGCCTGCGTGTGAAATGCACGGCACGCCACTGCGTGCAGTTGATGTATTAAATATACAAATGGTAATAAAATGGTAATAACAGCATTCATCCTGTGCCTCTTCATGCCACGCATTTCCATCGCGTTTTTCTCCATTATTTAGCGCAGTGAGAATGTTATGAAAAGTTGGATGAGGTCACTCAAGACCCCACAGAAGGCCCAGGTCCGAAACTCACCGCCGTGTTTAACACGACAAACATTCCCCTAACGCGACCTTTCATTCCCTTTCTCACGGGCCACTCTTTATGCCCGTGGTGCTCTGCCAGCGTGTTCGCCAGCATGTCATCCACTTTACCGCGGGAGATCCGAAATAAATCCAAAGTGTCTATAAATTTGAGCCTCTCTAATTGAAGCCTTGAGCGCGGCCACCGGGCAAGAGAGAGAAAAGATTCTCCCGGAGACGACGCAAGACAAATGACTTGATGGCGTTCCATCTTGATAGAGTTATCCCAAAAGCGGGCGGGCACGGTTCCAGAACGGGCACCGCTAACAAGGAGGGGGGGGTTGGCGTTTGAATGTGCGTGTACGTTATGTATACATACACGCGGCAGCTCATCCAAAGCCACGCAGAACACACACATGCTCGGGGAAACGGCCATGTCATTCCGGGCTTTTCGCCTGTCCCTTCGCCTTATTGACACTACTCATTATGTTTATTTATATGTCGGCGCGCAGCACGCCGCCTTTGTAATTAGCGTATCTGAACTCGGAGCCGACGCCGCATCGAGTTGCGTTGAACGGTTCCTCCGGCTTCAGCGAGCGAGCGAGCGTCGGAACGGTCGGCGGCGTCCGCGGCCTGGCCACCACATGAGGGGCCGCGGGGTTAAACGGCCAATTCGGGAGTTTTCAACAGGCGCGTCAGGGCTCATGAGGAACAAGCTGCCGGAGAATAAGCAGCCACCGCTTCTTCCAACTGAAGCCTCAACGCAAAAAAAAAAAGAAAATACAAAATAAAACCTGGTAGCGTTCTCTTTCTCTGGTTACACAAATTAACAAACAAGCAATATTGTGGATTATTTTTTAATATTGTTTTGACATTTTTTAAATTCCCTTAGTTTAATTCAGATTTAGTTTATTTTTTGCTAGTTTATTTTTTTTAATTCTTTGTTTTAGTTTATTTTTTCTTAGTTTTAGAGCTACTTTTAGTTTCTTTTTCAACATGGAGTATTTATTCAGGGAAGATGTCTGATTAAAGTACTGTGTACTCCACTTTTCAAAAAACTGTTTGGCCTTAACTTCTGCGTCTCAAGAGTAAATATTCTCCTCCAGACTGATGATATTTGTGTACAATAAAAATAAAACATTTTCTGACGTTATGGACCAAACATGTAAACAGAGCAGAATTTATGCTTGTGCATTTTCCGCACCATCCATTTGAAATATTGTTCTATATTTCAATGAGGAATACAAAATTAAACATGATCTGATTCATCGACAAAATAATCAACAGATTAATCCATTAAGAAAATAATTGTTAGTATCAGCTCTTCAATTTTTTGGGGGGTTAAAAAACAGTCAAATATAGTTCAAGGTCCAAGATTAATGGTGGGCCCAAAGTTTACTGAAGTACAAATTTCATAAAAAATTAATATATCATTTCTTTTTTTTTTATCTCTAATATATAATATTTTGAGTTGTATCCACTTCAAATGATCAATCAATTATTGCATTTGTTACCCCCGATGTGCCCAACACGTTGCGCAATACTTAACTACCTCCAGTTTTGGTCACTGAGTATACAATTAAAATTTAATTTTGGGAAAGTATTTTTTGGTATTTTTCCATCTTTATCTTTAAAAAAAAAAAAAAAAAAAGTGATCTATATCTTTGCTGCTGTAACAACTCAAATTTCCCCATTGTGGGACTAATAAAGGACATCTTTTATCTTTTAAATAATATCGACATACTTAGGAGTAGCGAGTGTGGATATGTTTCGAAGAAGCTGAAAGCGACGCTGCACACTCGCATGCATTTTGGCCGACAGCACCGTCCCAGAAAATGATGATGCCGGCCCCTGTAGTTACATCAACGTAGACGGCGCGGTGCACCCGAGCCCGGACAAAAAAAAAAAAAAAAAAAGTGTTGGATTGCATCAGGACGAGCGTCGGCGGTAAAAACCATGCCAAACAAATGATTTGAGTGACTCGCTGTGGCGACCCCCGACAAGGAAAAGCTGAAAGTCACTTCTTGTATTTGAAACTTTTTTTTTTTTTTTTACATGAATGACGGCGTCAGGCTGGAATACCGTACTGGGTCTTTTTGGATGAGCGCTAAAACCAGGCCAAGCATTCTCCGGCAAATAAACATTCAGCCGACTGGACTCCATGACGCCGCCTCGCTGCTGTCATGAATCATATTTTCAAAAAACTCGCGCGCGCACACACACACACACACACACACACACACACACACCACCTCGCTCGCTAAACTGAGATGTTTCCATCATGTCCAGAGTGACAAGCAAGAAGACCCGGTAGCGTGTCCGTGTAATGTTCTCCGAATGAAAAGAACCAGATGTTCTCAAGCGCGCAGGTTTCATTCAAAAGAGTCGACGTCCTTATCGGCCACGCCGCTCGTAACTTACTGTATTTTATCATCGCAGGATCCGTCTGTAGCAGATTCACTTTTAAAAGCAAGCGGACCGAGAGAGGGGGGCGTTTTCTGTCAGCGCAGAGGCCCATTGGACCGAGAGTCGCTCCATAAAAAAAGAAATAAATAAAAGAAGGCACGGATAGTGTATGTTTTAGATTTTGCCCCGCGCTAATGGCGGTCGGTCCGCTAAGAATCAACTGCATCGTTAAATGCTCCACTTTGAAGTGTACGAGCTCTCGTTGGACACGACGCCACTGGGAGCAATTGACTAAATCTCAAGTGGGACCGAGGAGGATCCCCAATGCGGACGCCCGATACACTGATGGACTTGCGGGAAGACGGCCAGGGCGGCTCGTATTCCGGCAATATGGGATGCGCGATACAAACAAAAATGTGAAAAAGTTACATGATGACAATTGTTATGGGAACTTTCATGGCTTGTAAACAAAACAAACGACGTTAAAATGTCTTTAAATGCAAAGATTGTAAGTGATGAGAAGCAACTGTTTTATTTTTAAAAATGAAATTTAGGATTTTTATAAATTAAATTTATTTCAATAGCTGTTATTTATGTTCATTAAATTAGCCTTAATGTGCATTACATTTTTAGCTAAATTATACTCAATTATCATACTGAGCATGATCAAATAAAAGTGTAATTACATTTAGCGGCCAAAGCCCAAAATAGAAATAAAATATGCTCATTTTAAATCAGCTTCACACGAAGGACCGAACAAACACGAAGCCTATTTTATCCCTTTTTAGGCTTTATTTTTTAATATAGTCATGCATGTTCATTTGTTTAACATTCTCCGCTAATTTCCAATGACATCGATTGTTCACATTTCCCCGGGAACTCGTAATGAGATGATAAATCTTGCGGGTTTATTATTGCACATGAAATGAGCGGTTACTCCAAAAACAAGCGGCGCTTGTGATGAGGACGACTGATGAGAAGGTGCTTTCAGAACCATTTTGAGCCATGACATGCGTCTGTCAAAAGATGGACGACATATGACATGGTCACGGCCGACGCTAAAAGTTCTCCTCTTCATCATCATAGAGGAAGAGGAGAAAGTGCTGCCCCGTCGAGATTTATTTAAAAAAAAAAAAAAAAAGCACTCTGGCTTACAATGTATGAGGTCATCACCGTGCACATCTGTCTCCAACATGTCCGCCGGGAGTTCAATCACAGCCCAGCCAAACACGCACACGATTGTTTCTGGAAATAAATATTAGGCCTAATTCGCTCTGTGATTGGCGCTGGCCGCTTCCTGTCAGTTTAAGAGAAGAAAACAAACACACACGTGCACACATGCACACACGCATACACCCTCGAGGGTTGAGTGATTAGTCCGTTTTATCAATTATTTCAAATGTAATGATCAGGATGATTCGTTTTTTGAAGTTTATTTTTTTTTAGTAGTTTCTCTAGTTCAAAGCACATCAACACTAATGTACACGACATGGCAAGAGGAACATGTTCACAAAAGCAGTTCCTGCGGCCAATTAAGAGATTTGGTTACGACATTTAAAAAATTTGGAGGGGTTACAACATTCACTGTAGTGACCATTTCCCCCCAAAAGTTTAAACTCCGCCAAAAAACAGGCAACACATTGTTTTCTCATTGATAACAAGGCATTTACGGAATAAATAGCTGTGAACATGGCGGACAAAATAGTACCCACTCAGACGTTGCAAAAGCATTCTGCCTCATGGTGGCAAGTTTTGACCCGAGGCGTGTGCGTACAAGCCGCGTTTCATTTGAAAACTGTGACATTAAAAAAAAAAAAAAAAGAACCTGAGAGAGCTGGCGGCAGGCAGTGAGACGATTTATTTTATGATGTTAAATCATTAAACATTTAAAATGTTAACTTATTAAGTGTCACGTTTACACATATAAATGTTCAAATGTTCAGGGTCACCCAGACAATTATATTTTTTTTCCTACCACTAACAAAACAACTTCTGCTGTACAAAATATGTGCTGTGAAGCTATCGCCATCTTGTGGACATTTGTGGAACGACCCGTACATAAAAAATGCAGCACGTGTATGCAAGTAGGCAGAGGGAGAGGGAGAGAGAGAGAGAGAGAGAGAGAAACCATCTAGTTGCTTTGTCTGTACAAAAAATAAAAACCGAACATGCAACTATCAAGACTGGATGCTTAAGTATAAAGTGTAAGGAAGCAGATCTCCCTCAATAAATTCCGTGTACATGGCGACAGTCCGTTAGAAACTAAAACGCAACCGATGAAATATGCAGGTACCAGTTTGCAAAGGAACACCACGCACACAAACGTCTTTTGAATACATTTCATGCTACGTTACATCCTAAAGAGGAAAATTTGGACTTCAAACTAAAAAGGTGAAGTCGAAAAAGAGGAAGAGACAGAAACCAAAATTATTACACAAAATGCATCTTTCTTCCTCTTTGAATGACATTAAACGAAAGCCTTGCATAAAATGCCGTAATCGTCCCTTGCCAGTTAAGCGTTATCACATTGCAAGAAGTGAATAACGAGCCGTCATGCGCATGTTTTTTTTTTCATGAGAAAACCAACAAATTATCATAACTTGATGCAAGGCTGTTTACAACTATACACTTGGTCCATCTTTTCTCGTTCAGTAATTCTCAACCAATAGCGAGCCAATGTATTTATTATGAGCAAAATCTCACAGAACAGCGCCCCAAAAAATCCAAAAGGTTCTACAACTTGTCCATTATACCAACAAATAGGAATTTTAACTATTTTAAATAAATAAATAAATACATTTTAGCGCTTCCGTTCTGATCAAGACACAGGAAGTGTGATCAATATGTTCACGTTAGCATTGCTAACTGTCGCCAAATACCGCACACGCTCGCACTTTTGCTGTTTGTCCGTTTAACAGATAACAAAGAGTCTCCCATTTACATTTTCATACAAAATTCACCTATTAGCCCAAGCAACAAAGTAAATTTAAACAAAGATAAACCGAGCAGGGAAGACTTACCACTTCCTGGTGGTGGGTGGAGGCGGGGCCAAAAAAATACCACCGACTCAAATGCCTGTTTAACGAATGCTGGACGAAACCATTCAGGGCGGAGGGCGGGGGGGGCAAATGATGCTAACTCTTGAGATTAGCATTGTATTATTTATTTTGTTTGTGATTGAAGCGTGACGTAAAGATAATTAAGATGATTTACTGTATTAAGTACACTAATCATCGCAACCTCTGTGTCACGAATAGCGAATAGTTCAGCCTACATTGACCATGATGCTTTGCGTGCGTGAGAGCGCGTATGCGCGAAGTGTGCTTGGCAGACGTAAAATAAATGCTAACTGTGTTTGCACTGCTAACGGGAGTCGAGCTCTCAGTTACGTGTACAACATAACGCCACACTCTGTGATCTGTGTGTGATTATTATTAATATTATTTTTTATTCAAAGAGCTCTAACTTGCACCTCGAAATAGATGATCTGATTCTGATTCAGTAATTGCTTTTTTTCTATTCAGATGATAACAATAATTGGAATCGGTTTTGTCTCTGGAGAAACTGTGGAGTATGAGAAAAGCTAGTTAAGCAAATAACAACAATGAGAGTAGTTACTTCGGAGGAAATTTCTTTGAGGGCATGTTTGGCGAGGGGATTCACATTATTACTTGTGCACACATACTGCACAAGAATTGACAGGATTAGCTACAAAGTCAGCACATTTAATATGCAAAATCAATAGAGTGAAATGCATCCATTGTTCCACATTAAACTTGCTTTGAATGTTAAAAAAGAGAAAAAAAAGTTGCTAGCTCTCTAAAAGTATGGCATTAGATTTATGACACAATTACGTAAGCGTAATGTGAAATACAACTTACAAGCCCCAATTGCATAAGCATAATGTCAAATACGGCGTAAGAAAACATGTTTTAAAAGACCCACCACACGTACGCACAAACTAGGTTTTACGCTTACGGCTTCTCTCTCCTCTACGGTACAAAACACAGATTTACTCTATTTACGCTTAAGATGCACGCGTGATAACTGTGCCACAATCAGTAACCAATCAGGAGTCGGACACTAGGGCTGATTCTGATTGGCTGTTTACTGTCCAATCGCATTTTACAACAGTACGACGTCCGGGAATACTCAAACACAAACAGTCCATAGAAGCATTCTTCTGCATTCTAACATGCTGTTCTTATTGTTTTAGTAATAATTCAAAAGTTTTATTTTCAAATATTGTTTGGTTCAACAATATTGCCCCCTTAGTTCGATATGCTTCTAGAAACGATTTTATTTATTTATTTATTTATTTTAATATCAAACGTCACCACTCGGAGTTGTGCATTTGCGTCTTTGTCATTAGATGGCGCCAGGGTCGTTTTTTTTTCTTAAATAAATTTCAAAATATCCATATACAAACAACTATGGCCCTCCATCGCTGAATTATATTTTGTCACCGCTATTTTAGAACTCTGAATTTTTTTTACAAGGGTAACATCATGCAATTTTATTTGCTTTGAAGCCGTTTGGAAAACAACAACTTCTTCTCTTGCTTCTCGCCCCCAAAATGTCCGTCATCTTTTTTTTTTGTTTCGTGGCGGTCAGGGGGACGGCAAAAAAAAAAAATCACTTCAGTCTGCGCTTATTCTGTCTGAGTTTCAAAATTACTGTCAGTCATCAGTTCGCCAGCAAGATTGGGAGTCCATCAGTGACGCTCTGATGAACCTTCTGTCGGTATTGACGAACAGGTGTAAATGCCCACCTCAGTAAGTCTTCACCACATCCAAAAGGGTGGCGAAAATCGCTGTACGACTTAGCACTCAAGACACTCCTCATAAAGTTTGAGATATTGGGCTTTGGGACAACATTTCTGGATTAACCTAAACTGCACAAATGTAACCTTTACGGATGAAATTATTTTTTTCTTTCACCACCATCTTGTGGCATCGACAAGGGAATAGTAGAGTATACACATGTCCTCGTGTCTTTTAACGATTCACAGCAGGGCTTACTGAGTGATTCAGCCCCCCTCCCCCAAAAAAAGAATAAAGCCGTCAAGGAGGCGCAACGAGGCTGAGCTGATAAACGGTGCATTATATCTGGTATGCAACGCTGCATGTTCTCACACACTTACCAGGGCTAAAGCCAAAGCTAATGCTTTGCTATGCGCTAAGAAAACAACTCTTGGCCTTTCACAAACTTTTACATAACCGATCGCCATACGTTGCATAAAGTGTAGGCCAACATTTTATGCAACTTTGTAACATTCTCAACTGTCACACAAACACAATAGTACCGCTGTTATTGGCAAAACACAGACTAAAGTGTAAAAAAAGACAAAGAAAAAGTAAAAAAAAAAAAATATATATATATATATATATATATATATATATATATATATATATATATATATATATATATATATATATATATATATATATATATATAAAACAAAATTGTAACTTTTTCTTTGTATAAAACTACAATTAATAAAAACCTGCTCTAAAAAACAATTAAAACCAAATAAATGCCCATAAAAGCAAAGTGAAAACGAAAGAAAAAGTGATGATAATGAAACATCCTGCTTGGGTTGGGTGTCATGGAAAAAAAAAAGGCGAAAGAAAAAGCAACTGACACCCAGAGTCAAGTTCTAAGATTTACAAATGTCATGTGTGTCAGTTTGAACTCTCCAGCTTTGTGCCACGGAAGAAAAAACTTGGGGACGTTCACCTGAAGTCGTTCATCTTTGTTTGAATGAGGTTCAACGTTTTGCCCGCCAGGCCGAGAGTGCATGCGTGTACTGTACGTTATCGCTGCAGCAGACGTCCCCCCCTCCACACACCCACCCCCAGCTTCATTGTATTTGCTCCAACTCAGGGCTAGCACATGTTTTCAATATGCTGACCATGTTACGCAATATCATTTTTGTTACAGGCCTTCTGGGAGGAACACAGAGAATTTTTGTGTGCTGGGTTCAAAAAGATGAGGAAAAGATATCAAGATGATACACTTGCGCTGACTTCCTGGTTGGGTTGGGGTGAGGACGTTTTTTAAAGTTCTGAAGGCCTCTGAGCAAATTTGTGACCACTCTACTTCTATTTGTCTATAGCTGTAAAACAAAGTTTCGGTGTTAAAAGTACTCAATGTGCATTTAAATGGGCCTTGCATTTTATTCGTTATTGTCATTATCCTAGCATTAATAGTTGAATTAATAACAATAGCCCATGTTCATTCCACTGATGTTACATATCAAAATTATATTGTCTGTTACAGATCTAATTACCTGCTAATTATATTACGCCATATGGAAAGCGCTTTGTTTCAGGTCCGGCTGTTGTGAAATGCGCTGTATAAATAAAGTTGTATTGTATTGTATTTCAGTCACCAGACGATTACCGGTTTACTGTGGTGTTAAAAAGACAAGGTTTTAATAATCATTGAATAATGTAAATTCTCTCGAGGCGCAAATGTGAGTGAGTGATTAGTTAATTTAATGGATGGAAATTATATTAATTGGTCAAACAGGAAGTAAAAAAGTCAAGTGATATCACAATGTTTCTATTCATCAGATTTCCTAATGTCCGCGACAATATTATATAATGTTTGATGATTTAATTTTTTAACTGAACATGTGCTATTGTTATACTGTTACTAAATTGATTCAATAAAGTTAAAAAAAAAATCAAATGCCCTCTGCGTTTCGGCAATGACGTTGAGCGTTTCTACCAATAAAGTTTTTTCCCCACCACTAAAACAATGGCTTCACGCATGCGCGGCAACGTCAGAGCTGCGTACAGTAAAGCACTGTGAAGAGAGAGCGGCGGAACCGGACCAGAACTATCCCGGCTTGGACACTTAATCTTCGGCATGTGGACGCGGACAGCCCTCGCCAGCGACAAAAAAAGTTTACTTCAATTCTGTGCTTTTAAAATCTCAACACTTTGTTGTCAAAGGGGACTTGCAACGTCACTCCAGGCGCAACAGGTCACGAGCCCGAGCAAAGCTAGCAAAGAACAGTTACGTAATAATAACAATAACCATTTAAAAAAAAAAAAAAAAAAAATCACTCCTACCTGCGGAGCCTCCAGCGATAATCTGGTGCGTGGCTTCCCGGACTATCCCGCGCGGTTTAGGGCTTGTCGTCATGGTGGCCGCTTTCTCCCCGGTTGAGCTACCAAGGCAAACACGCGCGTAGTTAGCCGCTAGCTAGCTCGGCTAGGCTAGGATAAGGTCCATCTGCCACCCCGCTGTGACGTCATAGCCGTCACTTTTTAGAGAGGCACACTAACCTGAGTCGTGAATGTGTCGCCTCGCGCAGATCTACTCGCAGCTCTGCTTAAAACTCTCACACTGACACACACACAAACGCAGGGCGTGATACGGGCCTGTTTGGATTTAGCACCAGAACGCCTCTCATGTACTGTTGGGACCTCCTTTTGCTGCACGTTTGCGGTTCAACTTTGCAGGCCGCCCCCCTGGCCCACTCCCTTGCTAGGCCCTCAACCTCCCCCTCATGTGATCAATACAGAACAAACGTGACCACAAAATGACACTTTGACTTCTAAAAAAATATTTCTTGGGTGAATTATTATTTCAAATATGGAGATGCAGATGCATGCTTTCTCTTAAATGACATCAATATTACAATTGCTGATAATGATTTAAGAAAAGTTTTTTTTTCATGACAAGTCCACCCATCCACCCCCCAAAAAAAATCTTAAAACATTTTAAAACAAATCATGCAAGCGATTTTGGCACGAAAAGTTGCAACAACCTATTAATAACACTGGTCAACAGCAAATTGTATTTGGAGGTGGCTCTAAGTGACAGTAATGTGAAATATGGATGCTAATTAAAAAAATGGCTTATTTTCTTTGAGCACCTTGTGTTGTTGAAATGTTTTCAATTTTGGTTTTTAAGTTTGACCTTAAACTTTTGCGCAATATGGATTTTACGATGAGTTGTGATTTATAGTAATGACGTTTAAAAAAAAAAACACCTGTTGCAATTCTTTAATATTACTAAATATATTGCATTTAATATTGTTATTATAGGGCGGCAAGCATGTCCGCTGCACAGTTCAGAGGTGCAAGCTCCGGATTCTAGTACTTTTCGAAACAAGTTAAAGTGGAAAACGTTCACATTAAAAAAAAAAAATACAAAACAGTGAATAAAAAAACCTGTCAAATAATATACTGTATACTACAAATACAACCCGTATATCATAGTAGCCGATTAGTTATGCCTCACAATTTCTCAGGGTGAAGCACTATTCGCCATAATTTTCACCTGGCTGCAGCGCTTCCTTTCTGCCCTCATTCTCCTCTTGGATAAAACGTGTCTGCATTGAAGTCAATAAAAAAAGCTCATTTTTTTTGTCGTGAACGTGACTCACTCACAAGCTAACATTAGCTTGACTTGTTCCTGTGGAGTGTTGTGATCCTTATTCTCCACTTGGGTCGTCTTTCTGCCCACAGTGTCCTACTCCTCAATGATAAAGATAAAAGTCTCGTTTGAAGTAAATGCAGTAAAGCCTTGTTCTCTGTTTCTATGGAGCATGCTTGCATGCTAACGTTAGCTTACCGCGGCAAGTCTTACTCCACAGTCTCCATCTGGCTGCAGCGCTCCGTTCCCTTCTCTTGAATAAAATGCATCGGATTTGAGGTAAATACAGGACACACTTGAGCCATCTCAGACCAACTAATTATGTAACATTTAATATTTGTGACATTAATCTTTGTTGTATTGCCCGTAAACAATTCCGCCATTATTTAGGTCCTGTGTTGGGGGAATTGAATGTGGGCTGTTTCATGTATAAACACAGCCACAGCGGATACATTTCACTTGAAATGTACATGGAAATAAACGGCTAAAAAAAAAAAACTACTCATTTGGAGCAGTCAGAACTGGTTTATTGCAGCATATAAAATTCCACCTTGGAAAGGACCTTTTTTTTTTTTTAAATGACATCTGTAAATAATTTAACTAAAAAAATGAACACACACGATTTGAACTTTATTTTCATGGGACACACAGACATTAGTAACTCCCAATCTAGAACAAACACTTAAATGACGCTGTTAGTTCGAAACATTTTGCCTTTTTGCGCATGGCAGACATTTTGTTCAGTCAAAAATGGTTTGGCAATCATAATAAATAATCTTTTTCCACAAACAAGACAGCGGTTCCACCACCAAAGACTTCACATCTTTTTTTTTTTCAGCATTAAGTTAGTTTTGGTAAAATTAGCAAAAGTTAAGCCGCTATAGTGGTTCTGTCCCATTTTAACGCAAAGGTCGCGACACTGAAGCAGAAACGTGTCATCATCCCCCATGTCCAGTAGGTGGCAGCATTGAGTCAGTCACTTTGCAAGTCATCCGGTAACGTAAAAAAAAAAATAATTAGAGCAAATAATACGTAGACATTTTTGTCAAACAAATGCCACAAAAAGTCATTGTCGGAAAAAGCAAAATCTAAAAAACGGGGAAATTCTTTTTTTTTTCCAAAAACAAAGCAAGCCATTTTTGCAAAGGTTTCTACTGCAAAGTACCGTCTCTCCTTGTCACAGTTTTGGGGCATTTGGAGGTTAGCACCGTGAGGCAACTGAAAAGCATAGAGGCTCAGTGGGAACAAACCAATTTGGGGGTGCGCTAACATTAGCATGTGCGTTAATAGTCGTACCTCCTTTTGCCAGTGAGAAAAGCTGATTCTGTACTTTTTAAAAATGTAAAATCAATGATGGAGAAGGAATTTTATCCCGTGGGAGACTAAGAAAGACTCAAGACTTTAAATAGTACATCGTGGACCCTACTTTCGTATCATAATTTTAAGATAAATCAATACCATGCATGGGGATGTTAATTCAAACCAGATTAGCCGTCTTAATCTTATGATTGTAAAAAAAAAAAAAATAATGGAGCTGGCTAAAAACAAAAACGTAAGCTCGGCAAGTTAGCCGCGACGGTCAGAGTAGTGTGGGGACTTTGGTCGTGTAGTTCATGGCGGGAAAGTGGCGGGCGTCAGCGTCCCAGTGCGCTTGGGGTTGCTGGGAGACGTTGGGCGGGGCGGCCGGGGTCCAGTGGTTCATGTAGCTGGCCATGAGCAGAGTCAACTCCAAGATCTGGTTGAGATAAAAAACATGCTGACATGAACAGGTTTCGGACTTGTGAGTTTTTACAAGATACGAGCCGTTGATCCACAAATGACGTTTTTTTTTTGTTTTTTTTTTTGCTTTGACTTGCAAGTGCAAACATGAGAAACAAGCGCTCTACAGTGCAGCATTTTGGCAAATGGTGACCAAGTTATCTTCCCAAAAATGTTTAATGCCACTCTCAGATGTTGAAATTTCATGTTACATTAATATTAAACTATAAGAATAATGTGAATTTAAAAAAAAACACAAACTTAAGTCAACTTGCTCAATGCTAAAGTTAACACAATGAGAAATGGATTTGTAACGCTTTAAGCAACTGATATCGGAACACAAATGGTGCAGCAACACATTAAGACATGCAACAGGAGTCGGTCATGTATATTTTAGGAGGAGCTGAGAAAACGTCCACTTCCATTCCTTTCAATGGGAAAGACAAATTATTTTGAATTGGCACCATCGCCGACATCATATCGGCGCCGGTTACCTTTGGTTTGGCCATGGCAAACAGTCGCTTCTCCACGCTCTTCTTCCCGCTTCCCGGCTCTTTCTGCTGGCTGGCGACCACCATGAAGTCGTCGCAACAGCCGCCAAAGGTGACCACCGACTGGTAGGTGTACGAGGCCAGCGTGTGCTAAAATAAAAACACTGGCGTTAACTTGCGAGATCCTCAGTCGGGCTTGACGATTTTCCGGATGTAAGAAAATGACCATGGCGTTGTCCAGCACGCACAGCCCGTCCTCGTTGACCGCCAACCAGGCCGGGCCCTGCTCGTGACCGGCGGACGGCACAGCCTGCAAGCACGATCGCACGTAAAAAATTAATAAACGGGAGCTAAAAACCCAAAATGCTTTTTGACAAGAACGCATTTTATGTGCCACCAATTAAAACTAATTTATTCTGCACTTGGGGAGTAAGAATTGCTGTAAAGTCGCAGGGGTTAGGTGACAGACCACCACGCCAAACTAACAAATTGATCATCTCACATTCATACAATCATAATCATGCCCAAAAATGTACAAATAAAGATGTGTAAAGTTAACATTTATATGGGCGTAAAAAGCAGGATTGAAGAATATTTGACATTCCCTTTCTTGTTTTCACGTTCAAATGGACACAATCTGTTTTCTGCCCTCTAGTGGCAGACGATGGAGTTACACTCCAAATGAAAAACAAAACTGAGTCACAAATCGATATTGCCTGACATGGCGACGACCCCCGAGATGGACGTAAATTGACGAATCAATGTAAAATTATTTTTCCACAAATGCAATATTAATTACAAAACAAGAGTTTTTGACAAAGCGATGAGAAATGACGTGAAAACGGTCGTACCTTGACGCTGAAGAGTTTGGCGCCAAACAGGGGCCACCGGCGCGCCACCGTCAAGTAAATTCTCAAACACTCGGCCACGCTGCAGCCGCGTAGCGTGGACCACCTGGCCGCCAAACGCTCGCTCAGCTCCCTGAGTCGCAGGTAAAAAAATATGCATGCTTAGTCGACAAATTATGACAAATTTAGTAAGTCAGGAAATGTGTAAATACATAACAGATACTGACAAAAAATTAAATTTTTTCTTAAATACATATATTGTTTGTATATTGATGAAATAAAATAAAGCTTTCATGTCTTATAAATGGTAAGTGTGGTTATTTTGTTATTTACTAATAATGCAAATAATTTTTAAAAATAAAATCGTATATGTGATTACTTTTTTTTTATATTTTGCTACCTCAACTATTGGAATTGTTTATTGTTTAATTTGTTTAATTTTTTTTATTGTTAAATAATACAACATGCAATCAGTTTAACTTAATCATTAGCAATAATGTAGATTAAAATAAAATGATTTCATGTTCTTAATTATTTAATTACCAATCTTAAATTATTTTATTGATATTCAATCTAATTACCAATATTTCATGAATGGAAAAATATATAAAAAAAATTTAAATAATATGACAAAATATGAAAACAATAATTGAAGTGGAACATTTTTGTTTTTAATTTAGAATTTTCTCATATAAACATTTTATAATATAACTGAGGACCAGTATATTTGAATAAATAAATAAATAAATCCAAGATATGTATAAAAAAAATTGCACATATAAAGAATGATAGTGTTCTATGTTTCTGACAGTATGTTAACTATTGTCCTTGTAGTTTGCAATGTATCACACGGAGCTGTTTCTAATATTTTGATCCATTCACATAACAAAAATATTTGGAACAATTCCTTTTGGCATGCTGCCAACGACATCAAAAATGCTAAAAAAAATAAATAAATCATTACTGCTCCAGTTTTCCCATTGGATGTTTTCTGGAAGGTGTACCTAATGAAGTGTCTAGTGACAAACACAAAAAGTCTGACTGACCTGAGTTGCTCGGCGCTGCAGTTGTGTTTGTAGCGTTTGGGGTAGAAGCGCTCCAATGCTTGCAGGAGCATCAGCTGAGACTTGGGCTGAGGCGAGGCGGGCGAGGCGGGCGAGGCGGGCGAGGCGGGCGTTCGCTCCAGATCGCCATGTTCCACCTTCAAAAATATGAAAATTCACTTTCTTATTTCCATTTCATTGCAGGTATCACATCACTTTCCTTGAAGTAAAAAAAAAAAAAAATGTAATCAAAATATTTGGACTAAAATAAAAACAGGTTGTAGACATCATCAATACTGAATATAATAACACTAAAGGGAATTTTGATTATAAAGACGAGTAAAATTGTTATTTGGGCAATTTCCAGTCTGGAGCTCATTGACTCGTTAAAAGTTTGACATCGGGGTTATAATAGTTTTGTAATTGTTCATTATGGTTACTTTTTAGTTTGAGTTTTTTTACTTTTTGAATGAATTTTTTTAGCGCCATAATTTTTTACAGAAGGAGTATTTGTCAAACGCAAGATTAAAAAACAAGGTCACTTTGTATTGTGTAATAAAAAAATAAATTATAAATAATAATAATAATAAATAAAATAAAGAAAAGTGCAAATCTGAAAACAAAGGACATATTTGTGAAGTCGAGGGGTGGTGGATACCTGCGCCATGAGGGCGGCCACCTCCAGCGCCAGCTCCTTGTTGACGGGGAAGTGGCCCTGCTGCACGTTGTCGTTCACCTGGTGGGCCAGCAGGAGGCGCTCACGCTCCGTCTCACCTTTAACCTGAGAGTGGAAGCAAAGCCTGCAGGGTGGAAAGTACAAAACTGAAGATTCAGAACTTCTGTTTCCATGCCAGTGCCGAATTTACACCCACAATTTACATTTAATCTATTTTCAAATAAGTACAAATTGAAACCGTGTTTGTAATGGGAAAAAAATATTCTCTTAATGTTCTGAACTCCCGTTTTCCATGCCAGTTTAGTTTTTTATGCACCTCCACAGAGCTGCAAAAATGTCAAATAAATTTGATTATTTGATTTTATTTCATTCATTTTATTTGCAATTATATGTAAATAATTAAATGCTGGCTTATTGTTTTTCAAGATTACATTTTAATTCATTTTTTTTTATTTATAGCATACATTGGACATCCAATCATATATTGATAACTTTATTTATTTATTTTCATATTTTATTTTTCTGTAATGGGCGTTTCAACGGTTATAATGAATGGAATTAAATTGTGTTGTCATTTCGATTCGACTCCATTTTGCCTCCATGGCGGACACGTCCTACCTGTTCTTGTAAGTCAACCGTACAATGCGCGTGCCTTCATTCTTCCCCGGGTGCTGCTCCTTGAGAGCCTGCTCCCACTTGGAAATGACATCGCAAATCTGTAAGAAAAAAAAAATAATCAATTTGCAGCGGTTGGCTTTTCAGAAAGTCAACATTCCGTTTCGCACACCTTGGCCGTGGGCAGCAAGCAGTGCTCCAGATCTTTTCCAGACGGGTCATCGGTAAAAAGCGCAAAGCCGGTCAGCTGAGGACTCCGCATGCCTATCCTGTGGTTCAGCGTGTTGAGGAACTCCTCCACAGTGGTGGAGCCATCAAAGCCCACCACCTGCGGGAGGAAAAGTCTCTCGAGTCAATATGCAAAACGTGCACACGAGCAGCCGCTAGATCAGGGGTGGGCAAACTTTTCGATTGGCGGGCCACAATGGGTTCGAAAATTGGACAGAGGGGCCGGACCAGGAGCAGATTGGACGGAGTGTTTTGGTCACCTCACCTCATCGGAGGAAAAAATACAATTAAATTTGAAATGAAAATGAATAAAAGCTTGACAACAATATATATGTCTTTGAAAAACCACAGTATTTATCAAATAAAACATGAACGAGGTTTATTTATTTAATTTTTTTCAGGATTAAAACGTTTAACGGGCCGCATGTGGCCCCCGGGCCGTAGTTTGTCCACACCTGCGCTAGGGGATGAAACATTTCCAATCTGCGATCACATTCACGAGTCAACGCTCTTTTGGTAAATTCCAGTTAACGTGTTAATCTTGAAATGAACGTTTCGAACGATACGAGTTGCGCGTCTACCGTTGGTGGAATAAATACTCGAGACTCATGACAACGGCAGAACACGAGCGAACGAGCATGACTAGCATCACATCTGCTCTTCTGTCATATCACAAAGCTTTCATTTTACATCGAGACGTTTACGGAAACCTTTTTGCCACCACCAGCAAAGCTTTGTCACCTGGCAAAAACAACAACAACAAGCCCGCCACTAGGGGGCACACCCACCCGCCACAGAAAAAGAATTTTGGGATTAGATGTGAAACGCCTCCAACAGGCAAGACGAGTCCGATCCTTTCACCCTGTGCGGATTTGGTTCCTCACCTGGTACGTGTTGTTCATCAAGTGCACGGGGATGCTGAAGGGCAGCGAATGGTGGTAGGGATTTCTCAGCAGGATGGAGACGATCTCCATGCGCGACGGTTTGGCCTCTCGCTCACCGTTGCGCAACGTTCGCTCCACGGAGCGCTGGCAGTACACGGCGTACTTGCCCACGTCGCTACTGCAAGCGGGGAAACGGGATGCGAAACGCGGGCTCAGTGACCATATAAGGACGACTCCCCCGTGCGGGCTTGATGGATCTCACCTGGGGTCGGCGTTTCGGTGGAGGTGCTGCTTGAGGTACCAGAGGAAGTGCTGCTGGGGAAGGAAGAGCGCCACGCACAACGATAGCAGCTGCCAGCACTGCGCAAAAGAAAGCAAAATGATTCACGACCGCCAAGAAGGAGACGGCGATGAAGGCGGTTATATTTACCTGCGTGGCGGAGTAGTTGTGCGGCGTGCGGCGATTGGTCTGCTTGATGAGCTGACAGTACATCTCGTTGTGCAGCTCCGGGTGCGACAGACACACTTGCAGGGCGTTCTGCGCCAGCGACGTGTGGTAGTCCACGCTCGGCGACTCCACCAGCACGTTGATGAACAGCTGGCATGACTGCACACCACAAACATGTTGGAATGAGTGTTGTTGCAAAGAGTCTCCAGCTGGGGGCAGCAAAGTGCAGACATTTATTTTGGGTGAAGCAGGATGACGTGGGAAATCTGAAAACTTTTTCAATGCAAATATTTTAGATTTTTTAAATGTATTTTTTTTTTTATAACGGATAGACGAAACAACTAATATTTTATTCATTCCGTGAGAGAACTTAAATTGTCACAGCAGCAATTTTACAAATAATAATATAGTAGAAGCAACAAAGTACCCACGAAAACAAATGTACGAGTATAATAACAGTCATAATAATATTTTGTTTTTATTTAGTACTTTTCTGGATACGCCAATACATAACTCAACATAATTATATATTTAAATATAATATTTATTTAATATAATAATTTTTCAATTTTTAACATAGGAGACATTACTAAAAACGATTGCAGAAAATAGTTGCACTTTTTGATGTTTTTTTCTAAAAATATGCATTATGTAAAAACAGAAAGACTTTTCTCTGTACTCTAGTAGGGTATATACGTAAAAAAATAAATACTAGCAATTGTGAATTTATGAATTGATTTTGCATTTTTTTGGTATTTTAACGATCAACTAATTTATAAAGTAAATTTTATAGTATTGTGGCATTCATATTTAGTATAATTTATTGTATTCTGTAATTTACTTAAAGAATGAAGCGACATTAGTAATATTTTTTTTTAAATGCTTTTAAAATATAAATGATATCAGTTAATGGTATGATTTTTTTTTTTTTCTTCTGTATGTGTGGAGTTGGACCTTGAATAGTTTGAGAGCTTCTGTCTGCAGGGCGTCCGAGGGCAACGTGGTGAGCGGCGAGCGCAGACCTTCCTTGGAGAAGCTCAAGGCGTCGCTCTGCCACAGGCTGCATTCTGAGAAAACCAAACAAAATAAAGAAAAAACAACAACAACAACAACAAGGCAAATACGATGGACTGTCAACACTCAGCAGCTGACACGACGAGTTGAGGGAGAGACGGTTGTAAACACCGTCTGCTGTCTTGAAACGCCAACGTCAAAATAACTTGGTGCTGACTTAACGTCGTCCCATTTATAGCAACAACTAAGAATTGTGCAGTCAATCAAAGTATTTTGAGGAACTGAGGCAACGACCGTAACTTGCTTGGATAGTTTTGAGAAGATTTGATGAAACAAAACCAAACGTATACAAAGAAGTGTAAGCGCCACATTACACAAAGGAAATAAATATTTGCTAAAAGGAAAAAAAAGGAATTAAAATGATAAATCGTATTTTTAGGATATTTTTTATTATTCTAATTTTTTTCTTTCCAATTTTAATTCATTTATTTTTGGATGTCATCAGAGCATTGCCACATGTGTTTTATTATAATACAACAAAAACAATTAATATATAGATACAATTATTATTTTATTCTACCAAATTAAAAAAATTAATTCTGGTAGAAACATTTTTTTTAAATGACAATCTAGGAAAAAAAAACATGACATTCTCATAAGAGTAAAAATAGATTCATGACAAAATTGCAATAAGATTTTTTTTTCTTAAAAAAATTATAATATTACATTTAAAAAACAAAAAGAAAAGAAAACAAATACATTCTTTTGGGTGAAAACTTTTATTCTAGAAAATATACAACTAACTCTGTTTATCTGTGAATATTACAACATTCTCTGGATAAAATACACTTATTGTAGTAAAAACTATTTGAAATTTAAAATTTAATGAATTTAATACAAAACTAAAGTAGATTTCTGAACTTTTATTTTCTGAAACAAATGCATTTTTTTCATTTAAAAAAAGAGGCATTTTTCGAAAACGCATTATTGTGAAATTGTGACATTATTCTTGAAAAGCATTTTTTAGATTATTCTATTCTATTATTCTATTAGATTATTCTTGTAAGATTAAAAAAATATTTTACTCAAATTACAAAAATTCTTGAAATAAAATAATCTTAATCTTCAAGCATTTAATTCTAGTAAGATTATTTTAAAAACTTCACCCTAAATCTTGGAAAATTCTCACTTTTTTTACTTCATCCTAGTGAACAATTCCCCCACCACCCCATTTTCTTTACAACGGACCGGAAATTGTTGTCATAAAAATAGAAAAAAAAAAACTTTGACGAAGTTATGAATTGGTGTTTCAGTCACCTGCATCTGCATCTGCGTCCAGCAGTCTACCGATGAGCTGCTCGCACTCGGTCCCCACCTTCAGCTTGCCGCCGCTTCCCGCCGCCACGCACAAGTGGTACAACCACGCGTCCTGTCCAAAAATTCCCCGTCAGCATCTCGGAAGTTTCATACAAACTTATCACGGCGAGCTGACCTTTTCCTGTTTGGTGCCGACGAGGAGGTACGAGGGGCTCTGGTCGCCGGGCTTCACCACCAGCGTGCAGTGCGATGAGAGGAAGCCGCCACGGATGCCCGCCTCGTAGTCTTCGTCCGAGTCGCACGAGCGATCCACTTCCTGGACCAACGCCGAGCGCAGCTGCAGCTGGCCCAGAGGCATCTGAAAAAGTGGACACGACGTCAATCGTTAACTAATTATACTCCTAGCATGTTAGCTCATTTCTAGTTTTGCATTTTTTTGAGACATGGCGCGTCGAGCTATTTTTGTTCATCGGAATGGATTAGCCTCAAGACTGTTAGCATGCAAGCTAACAAGTTCGAAACAAACTATTTTGCCATTTCTAGCCACAGACGACCGTAAAAAAATAAATATATAAATAAATAAATAGCATTTCTCATTTACTTTGTCTTCCTGGTTGCGATAGTAGTAGAAAACCTTTCCGACCAAACAGCACCACACCAGCTTGGAATGTCCATGTTTGACCTGTGGCGAAAGAGGGAATATTTCATGGAAATCTTCATAAAAATTATAAAAGATTATATAAAGATTTCTAGATAAAATATGAATGAACGAAGAGCAATAAATTTGACATTTAGCACTTGAGGTCACAAATATATGATACGGGTGTGTTACAGTTGAGGAAAATATTTACAGCTAAATGTTTTTGTAGAGTACCAGAGATGATAATAATATTTTATCTTTTATGCAAAATACAAAGATTATTTTCTTTTTTTTTTTTTTTAAAACATCTCAAAATTTTTTCTTGAAAATCTAAAAACAAAGAAAAAAAATGTGCGTTATTTATTGATTTTTAAATGTTCCTGATTTTTTTTCCTTCCACTTTACCATGCATGTGCACCAAAGGGCATCTCCAAAACACTTTTTTGGGAGAGCTCTCTCTCTCTCTCGCTCTCTCTCTACCTTCGTGAGCCAGCCTGTCACGATGGGCTTGGCAGAGGTGGGCTCCACGCTGACCGGGCGGCTGGCCTGAACTTTCAGGATGTTCTGCAAGACTCGGATCCACTCCTCGAGGATGTTAGGCGAATCCGCCGTCAGGTAGAAAGTCTTTTTCTCCGTAATCAACTGGAAATATGTCAGGAAAAAAAATGGAGATCTGAGAAGAAGTTTGAAAGAAAAACCCCAGTTAACGTATTATGGATTTTAAAATGAAAAAAAAAAGTTCACGTGCGAGTGTTTATTTGATTTTTACCTTTCGTATGTTACCAATGAAAATCAATAAATTCTGTAAATCATCCCAAAAAAACTGAGATAGTTGTTTTTTAACAGTTACAAAGGTCCAAACGTGCTGGTGTGTCGTTTTTCCTTTTTACCTTCCCTTTTTGTTATTTTTTTTTCTGGATAAAGAAACAATTATTTTTTTTGTTGTTTTTTTGATTACCCAAAGCATCACAATTTGGTGGTTTAAAATAACAAAAAAAATTTTTTAATGGATTTTCCAGTCACAAATTTGTTTTCTTTTTCATCAGAAAAGTACATTTTCTACTGGATTTTAAAATAATTTCTCGATTTAAAAAAAAAAAATCACTTCCATTGAAAATCCACTGCCCAAAAAGTAAAAAAAAAAACAGGAAAAAAAAGAACAAAATCCTCGTTTGTTTATTATGACAAAAGTGCGATAAAACAGCTATTTTGGAACACCTTACAACGCAAATGCACGAACTGAACCGAACAAGCACTTAGAAACTTACTTGAAAAGTTTGCGCTCCTTCTCCACGCGCGAGTCGGCAAGACGAGTTGAGCTCAATCTGACCTTGAGGTTTCCTGATGATGTCGCTCTGGAAGCGTCACACAGGCGCAGAAACATGTTCCAAAGTTCCTTTTTTTTTTTTTTTTGAGTGCGACTTGCTCGAACGCAGATGGGAAGACTCACGGGAGATTTGTAGTAGAGGATCTCTCCGTTCCTCAGGACGAACCAGCGACGCTTCCACGCTTTCACCTGACTGCTCATCTTCAGAAGGTAGCCACACTTCTCCAACGTCTCCTGAAGGCAACAACATTGCGGAATTCAGTGCTTCTCAATTATTTTCTGTTACGCCCCCCCTAGCAAGAAGAAAATTCGCGCCCCGCCCCCCACTCTCTGCCACAACTCTAAATAATCGCATTTCCGTTGCCAAACAAACCTACACCGCAGAGTTAATACTCGCAGCACACAAGAGGCTTGGAGAGCGTTACTGCCAACTACTGGAGTGGAGGTGCAATTACACGTTATTGTAGTATGGCGGAAAAAAGCACGTTCGCGCCCCCCTCTGATGCCCCCCCCATTATTTGAGAAGGACAGGTAGTAAGAGTTTGCAAAATGCTAACGCGCTAGCAGTAGATATGCTAACATAGAGCAAGACACCAAACTGAGTAACGAAAGCACTCAAGATACACCGAAAATGATTTGACATCTTCCCAATGAGATGACCTACTATTTTTGATTTAAAAAAATACATAATATCTAGATAACATAAATAAAAAAAATATATACAGTATCTATTTTTTCATTTACATTGTATTATTAGTTTCATCCATCCATCCACTATCCGATCCGCTTATCCTCCTGAGGGACGCGGGTAATAATAGTTCCCCTTTTTAAGTTTCATTTAAATGTAAATTATAGTTTCCATGGTAACTTATATAACATAATTGTATTTAATTGATCAATATTTGTATTTATTCATAGTGGCAAGTAGGCCGAGAGGACGTACTCAATTGCAGATTTCTTTTACTTTAAGTATCTGTGACTGGTATCCACGAGTACCCGATACCATTAAATAAGGTCGTTATCGGCCTGATACCGACACATATCGTTCCTCGCCCATCCCTAAAATAAAATCATTATCTATTTTTTTTCCCCATGAATACTCACAGGCCCGGTGCTCTCACAGGAGTAGGACGAGGTCCTCTGGACTTTGTGTTCTGGCTCCGAGTAGTCGCTGTCTAGGGAGCAGGCGTCGGGCGGGATGGCGTAGTCGCTCTCTGAGCCGATGGACGACATGGACACGCCTGGAAGGAACGTTCAATGAAATGCATCGTTGAGCGTGACGAAATGATTCTCCTCGTACCTCTCTTGACAGCGCGAGGGCTCCCGGGGACGCCGCCGCGCTTGTCCGGACTCAGCACGGAGGTCCGCAAGCTGGCCAGGGATCCGCTGTCGTCCTCTGAACCTGAGTCGTCGTTATCTCGCAGAGGCACGGCGCTGATCTGAGTGGCTTTCTAAGCATATGGAATTGCGATTTTTTTTATTAGAATTTTTTGAAAAATTGTAATTCACGCCAAATGAGGTGTGCCTCATCTGAAGGTGAAGGTGAAAACAGTGTACATGCTCCAATCATGTTTTGATGCTTTAAGAGTCTCTTGATGAAAATAAAAACCTCTAATGTAAAATGTGCGCTTTGGCGCAATAATGGCTGACTCACCCCTTTGAGTGTGGTGTACACCGGAACGCTGATGTTCTTGTACATGAGCTGCGCAAACGGACTGGCTGCTGGGCACTGAGGCAAGATGGACCCTAAAAGCAAATCAGAATCAGAATCAGATCCAATGGA
This sequence comes from Idiotropiscis lumnitzeri, assembly GCF_059441095.1. Lineage (NCBI taxonomy): Eukaryota > Metazoa > Chordata > Actinopteri > Syngnathiformes > Syngnathidae > Idiotropiscis > Idiotropiscis lumnitzeri. Next base: position 2,724,038 of record NC_142391.1, read on the forward strand.
TGTTTTTAATGCTAAAAAAAAATCGTTGTTATAAATGTTTTTTTTTCTTGTTGTTGTTGTTGTTGTAGTTGATTAAGATGTCAAATTTACTTGTATTCCTGAATAGAAAAATGAGTTTTAGCGGTTCAACATGCGGCCTGATTCATTTCTAACTTCTTGGCAGCAACACAAATGGGGATAGAAATGTGAGATTTTTTATCATCTTTTTTTTTTTATTTAATTCATATTGCAATGTAATTGTAATTTATTTATTTATTTATTTTTTGATTTATTAATGTATTTATTTTATTTTCTTTCATTTAAATGTATAAGTTTTCTCATTGTATTTGTATTTTAATTTATAATTGAATGTTAATTTGCAGTATTGCATTAAATGCACTGATTTATTTATTATTATTTCATTATGTACTTTTTTATTTTAAGTTGAATTCATATTCAAATGTAATTTGTATTATTATTATTATTATTATTATTAATTTATTATTTAATTTATTTTATAATTTATATTCATATTGATACAGGTATACATTCATCATGAATTTACTTTAATGGTATTTATATATTTTTTCATTTATATTATTATATTTTTGGCTTAATAGGACACTGTGATTAAAAAAAAGAAAAAAAGCCGCTCCAAAGTATTTTTGGTTTACATGACGCAAAGCAGCTGACTGCGGCTTTCATGAAGCAACACTGTAAACACCCCACGCACGGTTACTCTGCTCTGGTGCGTCTGCAAGAGAAAATATAATCCAGACATCTGACGCCACCTGTGCCTCCAATCCAGACAACCTTGTGGAGGTGAGATATTGAGACTGTGCGTGCTCACGCAGCGACGTGACATCACCCATGATTTGCGCAGCCTGAATCAAGTCCATATTTGAATCACCTTCCCAGCAAGTCAAGTCAAGTCAAGTCAATTTTATTTGTATAGCCCTTAATCACAGACAGTCTCAAAGGGCTTTACATAGCCACATTCGACATCCCCGATCTTAACCCCCAGGAGGGCAAGGAAAAACTCACAAAACCTCATTAGGGGAAAAGTGAGAAACCTTGAGAAGGGACCACAGATGGGGGAATCCCCCTTCCAGGATGACCAGGCTGCAATGGATGCCAACTGGGCAACATTTGACACATAAGCAAGGGGAGGCGCTCTGATTCGAATGGGGACCAGAAACCGAACGTTAGATCCAAACGGGACCATCAGACTTCAGAACAAAGCAGACTTTAATGGAGGGGTGGGCAAACGATTTGATTGGTGGGCCACAGTGAGTTCTAAAATTTGACAGAGGGGCCCGACCAGGAGCAGATGGATGGAGTGTTTGGTCACCTCACCTCATCGGAGAAAAAAAATACATTTAATTTTAAATGATAATGAACAAAAGTATCACAACAAAATATCTGGGTTTGACACACCAGAGTTTTTGGAAAATAAAACATTACCAACATTTAATTTTTTTCAAGTTTGGCAGGCCGATTAAAATGTTTGATGGGCCGCATGTGGCCCCCGGGCCATGTTTGCCCACGCTTGCTTTAATATAATATTAGCAGGCGAATCTTGAAGCTGAAGATGAGACCAAATTAAAAAAAAAAAAAAAAAGCGCCGCGTCAGCATCCGCATAATCCGCAACAGCTCTTTGGCTGCGCTGCCAAGCCTCGCCGGGGATCACGCAATCCGCTAAATACAAGGAACGACGTCGCGATGGAGAGCGTAATTACACCCAGGCCTCGTTCCTTTCATCGCGCGTGATTAGAAAGCAGACATCTGACTGCCTTTGCGCTAAGCGCTTCTTTCTTTGACGTGGGGGGAGGAGGGGAGGGGGAGAGTGGGGGCGGTCCTACCGCCCAGAATGAGCCCACACCTGCACAGGTGCACCAGGCCCCACCGGGCCGGAGGAAATGACATTATAGGTCGTGACGATGGATCCTAAGCGACCACCCCGCAACGCTGGAGTGGCTGCCGAATGATGCGTGACCTGTCACCCAACGTTCAGGACTTGACTCGCAGCAAGTGAGCATTCGATTGAAACAGTTGGCTGAAGTGAGCGGACTCACTTGGAGAAGAGTGGTTGGTCGACAACGCGTTTGACAGCGCACATCTTGGTTGGCGTCACAGAAAATAATTGAAAAGCACTTGATTAGGTGTTAGGACTCACCTCGACCGGGGAACCTGGCTCCAGGAGACGCCTCCGATACTCTCATTCCAGCCTTGGCCACAGCATAGATTCGACTCTCCTGTGGAGAGTCAGTCGGTTGTCTTATCACGCACACTCCAAGCTGATAAATGTCGCTCGGTTCACATTGAGTTCACCTACCCATGACGGGAAACGATGTAAGGGAGGCGTCGGTGGCTTCAGAACGTCAGGATCCAGTCTCTCCAGTTCCTCAGGGAGACCCACAAGATGGAGTCCGTCCCGCTGCGCCGGCTCCTCCGATCCGGACCCTTCCACCACGCCGTCCATGCTGTCCGGGAGCGTGTCGTCAATGTCCGTTTCCTCTACGGGCTGGGAGAAAGGCGATGTGCTGGCGGTGAGGGTGGAGCAAGTGGACGAGGGCGTCATGATGTCGATGCTGACCAGCTGGTGGAGTCGGTCCAGGCTGTGGTGCTGGGGCTGGCTCAAGTGCTTCTTCACCAGCTGGATGCTATCCCTGGGGGTGAGTGGTGTCCGGATTTTGGGTAAAGTCATGCTGGCGCCCGACTGGGGGGCCGACGTCTCGGCAGGATTGGGAAAAGGGTTGTTGGCCGAAGGCGAGCGTGGAACAAGTGGGCTTTTGGGTGCGAGTCTGAGCGGAGATTTAGGGGATCTGGGGGGTCCTTGGGCCATCTCGTATGCTGAGGAAGAAGACGAAGATGACGAAGACGAGTGAAGGCACTGAGAGCGGAACTTGCTGTTCAGTTCGTCCGACGAGTTGTCTCTACCCTCGGAGCAGCCTTGGGATTCGGTTCCGGGGTTCTCCCTGCTTTGGCCTTGTGACTGACGATCATGGGTTGGATGGCAGCCTTTGCAAATCCCTTTACGGGGGAGATCAGGAGATCTTTTCAAATCTGAGTCCAAGAGTATACAGAGATTGCTTCAACATTTGTGACTGCTTGCTAAAGGCAGAGGAAAACCACATGGGCACAGAAAGACACGGACAAGGCTTTCTCTACTGGCCTAACCAAATCAAGAAAAAATTGGGAAAAAATATTCTTCACATTGATGTCATATTATAGCCTGGTGTTGTATTTTTAGGTTAGCGTTTTTATCCAATCAGTATCCAGCGAGCTTGTGTTGCCAGGCAGATTTCACGATCCCAGTAGCACGCATTATTCGTCCAGGGCCTTCAGATACCATCGTGCGGGCGTCTGTTCTGTGTCTCAAGGGGGCGCTCACAGTTGATAGACAGTTGCGATAGCCAATCAGATCACGAGTTGGTTACAGTAAGCCTTCTCACTGGCCTTACGCTGAAGGTGATGAACGCGTGTTGTGATTGGCTACTCACTCGTGAGGGGGCAGCGCTATGCGGAATCAACACATCCGGAAGTCGTAACTGATGACTGTTCAAAAATCTAAAATACCTTCTTGTTTTTTGAAACCACAATGGCCTAAGGAGGGAAAATTGTGAATTTAATTGCAGATGCGCTTGCAAGGCCATTTCCAAGTCGGACTTTTCAAGAGACGCTAGGTTGTCCAACACTCACTCAGAACTGTGTAAGTTTCTGTTTATTATTTGTCCAGCCGTGGTGTCATAAATGATGGTAATATGAGGGGGATTTATGCAAGTCGGACTTCACAGAAGGCCTCCGTGTGAAATGCACGGCCCACTACTGGACACAGATGACCAATCACCTGTTGGCGAGGTCTTGCCGGTTCCACGGGCAACCCTTGGTCTCCTGCTGTCATCAGATGAGGGAGGCATACCGGCGCAGCTCGAAGAAAGCTGGGGACTGCTCGGCACAAGGTGGATGTCCGGCCAGGGGGAGATAACTGGAGATCCATCGGGATAGGTGGCCGCATTTTCTAAAAGAGCTGAGAGAAAGCGTCAGATTTGTCAGCTTTGCAGGCAAATTATCAGGCATGAGATGTTTTTTTTTCCAACCTTGTAGTTTGTCCTGCAGCAACACGATCTGCTCCGACTGCTTCAAGTTGTCCTGTTTAAGCTGCTGGTTCTCTTGCTCCATCTGATCATAAAACATATAAGGCTGTATATTCGTAGACGGTGCACGTGTGCGCACGTGAAAACGTAAAAACCTCAGCGCATCTTAATTTTCGTGTGCAATTTATCGTGTTTGGGAAATGACCAGAACGCACCGCTCCATCGTCGCCATTCGGCGTTTTCTTTTACACACTGTTAGCGGACCTGACGATGTGGGGACTCGATAAGCTTGGAGCAGGTCTAAGTCGTGGTGCAGATGATGTAATGCGACTTTAGTGAATTTGATCGAGGTGCAGGCAGACAGATTCTGTGCTCTGGGCTAAGGTGTGGTGATGTCATAAACTCTCTGAATCTTTGTTGAAATGAATGAATTGAACGCATTTTTATGAACATCATCTTTGTTAAATTTAATGGCGCTACCAAATTTTTGTGGTGGGAACCAAAACGAGAAAAACTCCATTTTAAGTACAGTGGTCTCCAACATTTTTAAATGGGACGCCATCTCGGCATCTGTATTTGTGATCTTCGGAAAAACCAGATCGGGCCGGAACCGTTCACGCTTACCTCTCGGAGTTTTAGTGTCACCCAGTCTTTAATCTTGGCCGCTTTCACCTCAATCACTTTGGCTTCCTGGGCTCTGACTAAAATCTGGAGGAAGAAAATTGGGACATTATTTGTCTGCTTTTCTATGGCTGAGCTTCTAAAAATTGTTGGGTGCAGGAATTGCTTTCAGGGGAGATTTTCTTTTCCCAAGGACCCCCTCCTTATGATAAGGCATTTTTTTTGGGGCAGGGGGGGAAGGGGGGGGTCATGATATTATAACGATATAAGTTGCATGTTTTCCTAGTAAATTATTTTTTCATCTATCCATTATCTGTACCGCTTGTCCTCACAAGGGTCGCGGGCGGGTGCTGGGATTATTTTTTTTCAAAGAACAAAGATCCATTTTTATCAGGGTAAAAAGTCCTACAACCATGAAGTTGTATTTTTCAAAGATAAAATTGTGGGTATGAATAAAAAAAAAAAATGATTCCACTTAATTGACAACTGCTGGAGCCTCCAACTGCTGGACCCTCCCCCATCCCCCACCCCCCAGTTTGAGAACCAACGCTCCATGGGAAAGTTCCACCCCCCCTTCACACCTGTTTTTCCAGCTGGATCTCTAATCTCTTGATGGCGGCATCTTTTTCTTGGACCCGGACGGTCAGGTCTTGGTACTTCCTGTACAATAAACTTTCCGACCCGCTGCTTTGGACGTTTGTCGACTTGAGCTTTTCCTCCATGGTGCGGATCTGAAACGGCCCGAATCGTTGACGCTGATGAATTTGCGAGGCGTGTTGCAAAGCAGGACAAAAGCTGCCCTTTTCACCTGTTTCTCCGCACTCTCGGCACGCCGGTCGGCCTCGATCACCCGCTGCTCCAACTCCTGCATCTGAGTCAACGAGACAAAGGCGTCCAGGTTACCATGGTTTCACACTTTGGGGGGGAGAAACCCAGCAGGAAAACACCCCCCCCCCTCCTCCTCCTCCTCTCCACTGGGACCTGTGTGGGAAAGTTCAACAGGGCCAACAGACGTGAAAACATCCTAATCAATAATTAATCGTATTTCGTCGGCCGCCGACCTGCTTGACGTACTGTCGGCCGGTGGGTGCTCACGGCAAAGTCTTCTTCGACTTTGAAATAAAACTGAATTCCTTTCTCAACAACACAATAATAATTCATGCCTTCGTCACATCTTGATTGCTGTAATGTACTTTATTTTGGAGTCAGCCGTTCCTCCATCCAGCGTTTCCAGTCGCGCCAAAATGCTGCTGCTTGCCTTTTGGGTGGCACTCGTAAGAGGGCGCACATAACTCTGGCTATAATTCATTTTAAGATTTTATTGTTTGTTTCCAAATCTTGAAATGGTCCCGCCCCACCTTACCTATCTGAAATTGACCAACAGAATGCGGAGCTTTGTATTTTCACAAAAATGACAAAATACCGCAGTGCTATATCGCCTCCTGGACATCATGTGTGTGTGTTTTTTTTTAATCAAATTCAAATTAGTACAAGTGTGGGGGTGCGCGTGTGTGTGTGTGTGTGTGAGTGTCATCAATTTATTTTATTTTCCTCCGTCAAATGCGCCCTCGGCCAACTCCTCACATGGCCTTCTGCCTCGCTCACTGGGGAGATAAACGCCATGTCACATTTTCTTTTTTCACTCTCGCTCTTGAGCTCGCTTTCTTTTCTTTTCTTTTCTTTTTTTTTTCCACACCAAAGTGGGTCAATGTGTAAAACACTCCTAACTTGGCAACACGAGATGAAGACCATGAAAAGAAGCCTTTAGCAAAAAGCAATAACATGACGAAACGGTCGTCACTCAGCGGACCACCCTACACACGCACACACCCCCCCACACGCACCCCCATGCACACACACACACACACAGACGGCAGCACTGGCCTCCACTTCAACCCCGATCAACACATTCTGTCTTCATGTTGCTGTATTGCTTTCTGCATAACGTCATCATCCAAGACATCCAAAGGAAGCTTCAAAGAATGAAAAAGGGGCACGTTCAATATAATACCGGGAATCAGAAAATTTCAAGCCTTCGACCATTGGAACACCGCTCGAGATATTTAACATCACACATCAATGGTGGTGGCACTCGTTCATGTTAAACAGCAAAAAAAAAAAAAAAAAAAAAAAAAAAAAGTACAATTAATACATATTAGTGATAGACCGATTATCAGGGCCGATATTTGGCATTGGCGTTTTTTTTAACTTTCAAGTCCGATAAATTAGAAGCTGGTTTATTTTGGCTCGCTGCAGTGCACTTTTCTCTCTCTCTGCTGTGCTCGTGACCCTGCTTGCAGAAGCAGATTAGCCCGCCCACAGCAGCATCTGATTGGTTCCTTGTACAGTGGGTAGCAGCCAATCAGCAGTAAGCTGCCGGTTTGCTTTTTCACCTCGAGTCACACCTACTACAAAAGACTTTGTCAAAATTTGAATAAACGTCAGTCTGCTACAACTTACAAGACTCTCAAGGGGAAGCCCCGCGATGACTTAGATGTTGAATATGAAAAGCGTGCGGCCGACCTCCGCTGAGACACGATGACTGGACGCCGTGTGTTTGGCACACCTGTGCCCAAACACTGACTCACGCTCTTTAACCGTTTTCCTCGCGCGCAAACACTTATGAAACGTGCTACTGTGGTCTGCGCATCGTTTTTACTTGCTTAGTCACGAAAAAAGAAAAAGGATTCAAGTTGAGCCACCCAAAAAATGTTCCACAGTTCCGGGACTGGGTTGTTTTAGTCTTTCTGTACCGATTAATTTACTTCGGAGTTAGGATCAGAGGTTACCGGGAATGGGACATTCCCACAATTCCGGGACTGCAGCGTCTCACCTGTTGCACAAAGTACGATGCGGCTTAATCGACAGATGAGCTGCAACGGGGAAACTGCGACCCTGCATCAGGTTTTGAGGCGCCACTCTGTCCTCGACTTTGATTGAACCGCAAAAACATGGCGTGATTGTCAAGGAAGGAATGGAATGGATTGTACGGCTTGGTGTTACTGGAAGCATTTTTTTTTTTTGATCTTAGTGTTGTGTGTGTGACAGCTCATGTACATTTCTGACTGGCAGTTAAATCTGCGACACTGCGGCGCAGTCAACCAGGGTTAAGGAATGGAAAACGACCAGGGTCATAATAATTTGGGGATTTTTGCCAGTGGTTAGTTTTCATTTGGTTTGGATTTTTGTTTTTTGGAATTCAGTTAATTTTAATTAGTTTTTAGAGCAAGGTTGTTTAATTTTTAGTTTTTCGAAAATGCTTTGTCGTAGTTTCGTTTTTATTAGTTTTGGTATTAGTTTTATTTTTTTCTCATTTAAGGAGAATTTGTTGAGAACAATATTAAAAAAAGTTACATATTTATTTACGTATTCTCAAATGACTGTTTGACCTTTTTTTTTTTTTTTTGCTATGAACGCATGTATAGCAACACCCAAATAAATACGTTGAAAATTAACCCCGAACGCTCATAGATGATATTAAGATGAAAATGACGTATTTGCTAGAATAATAATTAGTTTTAATTTGTTTTAGAAAATTAACATGCAGTTTCAGTAAAATTATTTTTTTTTCTTAACAAATCTTTTTTTTCAATTTTAGCTTTCGTTTTCATTACCTTGACAACCAACATATTTTCTGGGATATAAGACGCACCTGTATATAAGCCGCAAAATGAATAAACAAATAAATAAATAAAATTTACAAAATTAAAAATAACCCCCCCCAAAAAAACACGATACAAACGCCGCACGAGGCTACAGGCAGCAGTTTTCTATATGAAAAAAATATATAGATGTTTTTTTTACTGGATGTCCAGAACGATTTTGTACCGTGAATGCACATAAACAGTTAAAACAGTGCCTTTTAACACGGCAACAACTTTGCGAATTAAAACAGAACAGACCTGAGAGGAAAAAAAAAAATTTCAAGATTTATTTAGCATATTTCCCGAACTATAGAGCACCCCTAGTGGTGAAAGAAAAATCCACAGACAAGCCGCACCGTTGTGTTAGCCACATGGTTCACATTGTAGCAAAAAAGTAGCGACTTATTGTCCGGAAAATACGGGAGTAGCCGAACACCGCACACTCACTAAAACCACTCGCTGAAGCCTGCACAATATATTCCATCCGGTTCTGCGGCGGACTTCACACCTGACGCTCACTTCTTCTGCCCAAGAATTTCATCACGGCACCAACATGGAATTGGGCACACCAAGTCGAATGTTATCAACTACGGAGGTCATACCCGAGCCGTAAGAGAGGTGGGACACTTGTTCTTCTCACCCAAGCCTTCGTCTCTCTTACCTTCTCGGCCAGCAGCTCCCGGATTTTCCCCGCTTGGAGTCGGAACCTCAGCAGCTGCATCTCCAGCGTCACGCAGCGCTTCTGCCAATCCACGCTGGATCCTCCTACGCCTCCCGCAGCGCCGCCGCTCTCCAGGACGTCGGCCATGGCCGCGATCTCCTCGGACTGAAACGAGAGCGCCAGAGTTGTGTTGATTTCGATTGTGCAAGGTGGTGGTTATGGTGAATAGCTGGCGAGACGAGTCATGGCGTTCATTACAGACGTACGTCACCAAGCATGAAGTTGACTTTTTTTTTTTTTTTAAATTGTGGACCGTTTCAGGTCATTCTGTCTTTGATTGGAATTGCGCAAGGTGCCGTTTTTCATCGACCTCCTCGGGTGGAGGTACACGACACTTGATGCTGTTTTTGTTGTTTTTTTTTTCCTCCAGCAAGCGTGGTGGCATCTGTTTTCATTTAGCAGACATGTCACATCCGCTCTGGTGATTCAGTGAGTAAAAAGTGTGGCGGATGAACTTAAAAAACTTCCTCCCATGTGACACACGCCGGAGACGAGCGCAAACGAACAAAACAGCTGGATCGAGTAACGCTTGAAACTTTATTTCCATTCCCTCGCATGCCCACACACAAAACCTCAGCGGGGAGGTTGTGTCAGTCGGGATGGGGGCGGGGGGGCAGTCGGGTTCATTGGCTCCCAGGCCGACCGGCCAAAGCAGGTCAGCTCTGCCTCCTAACCCCAAACCTCCTTCCTCCCTCCGTCATGCAATCCCTTCTTAATTACAAGGCAGGCTTGAAACTGGAAGCTGGTCCGGTCCGGCACAATGGTGTCTTTCTGCATGACCGTCCTATAAGAGGAGAGTGCAGGGTGGGGGGTTGTGGGGGGGATAGTTCTTCAGCTCTCGCAGGCACAGAGAAAGGAGGCAAGAATGTGTGAGGATGAATGGACAAAGTGCTGAATGCAGGAAACTGATGGGGTGTTCCTGTTGTTCGGGGGTTTTTGTTGTTTTTTTTTGTTTTTTTTACCTGAAAGAGAAGTGAACAGAGACCATGTGGCGGAAGCCTGCTGAGAACGTTGGAGACCTTTAATGACACGAAGATGAGGACTTCTTGGAAAATCCAACCCTAAGGAATGTTGCACTTTGCAACATGACATTTGGTTGGCACAATGAGACAGTTTAGCTAGCTAGCTGGATGGATAGAAAAGCATTTCTTCTTGTTAGCTAGCTAGCTAGCTGAATGGATAGATGTATATATGGATAGATGGCTAGCTAGCTAGCTAGCTAGATAATAAACCATTTCTTCTTGCTAGCTAGCTAGCTAGCTGAATGGATTGATGTCTATATGGATAGCTGGCTAGCTAGCTAGCTAGCTAAATAGCTAGATAATAAACCATTTCTTCTTGATAGCTAGCTAGCTAGCTGAATGGATTGATGTCTATATGGATAGCTGGATAGCTAGCTAGCTAGCTGGATAGATAGACAGATAGATAGATAGATAGACATCGCAACTAAATTTCATTTTGCTGAGTGAAACAGACTTTGGGGGGCAAATTTTTTTTACTTATTTATTTTACGTACAAAATATATATCTTGAGGCTTTTTTTTTTTTTTTTTTTTACTTTTTGCTTAATTTGTTTTTAAAAGAAGGCTCTATTTGTCGCACTCCTAAAAATGACCACTAAAATGGCACCTTCCAAGCAAAATGGCTGACTCTCTGTCTCTTTTTAGGCATGGGTTCTGGAGATTTTTTTTTTGGAGGGTCGAGTCATGATGGACAAGGCTACCGAATTTGAAGTCACCGTGTGAAACTGACTTCAGCGGCGGCGGCTGCCTTGAGATTCAAACAAAGCACGACAACGCCAACCTCGGCGAGAACAAATGCAAAGTTAAGCAATAACAGACACAAAAGAGAGGGCCGTCAGCCCAGTGGCAGACGAGACGTTCAAAGTCCGGCGGTTAAAACTGAGCGCCAGCGCTCCCTGCAATTAGCCCGCTCGTAAATACAGGCTTTAGCCGTGCAAATTATAGAAGTCCTGCATGCGGAGCCTTTTGGACCTGGGATGACCACTCGGTGCTCGACTGGCTGGCGGCTTTGACATAAAGCAGTTCGAGAGGCACGGAAAACTAATCATACTTGAGCGTACACAGTACAGTGAAGCAGTTTAGGAAAATTCAGTAATTATGGACACCCTGCTAAAAGTTCCTAATGGCCATATTTACGGTGACAAAACACTTTCATATTATTTCTTTCAGAAAGGATAAAGAATATATGCTTGTTAATCGTCAGTGTATTGCCGAAAGGATTGTAACACCATGACTACTGATGCTAATAGTTAGCCCGTCAATGGTGTTTTCCATTCTGTGTTAGCATCAAGCTAGCGGGGTATTTTTACTATCCTTGTTTGGTTGTTTTGAATCCACAATTTGGAATTCTTTTTGTCACGTTGGACAATCCACTTCGAGTGTGAGTGGGATCAAATTTCATGTTGCTTAGGAGAAACCGCCTTTTCTGTTTAAAAATAAAAATGTCACAACAAGAACAAAAGCAACATGGCTTTTAACACGTCTTGGGAGTACAAACCCCCTTTTCCTGGCCCCATTTGCCACCTCCGACATCCTTGACGACGACTTGCTAAGCCCCCCCCCCACAAGAAAACAAACGTCTCGAACACTCCCGGGGTGTCGCCGAACGCCAGCGTCAACTTTCCACTGAGCGGAAGAAGGCACGCGTGGCTCTACCAAAGGCCACCTCAGAACTGAGGCGAGGAGAGACAATTTTTGCCTACTGTGTCTTGTATCAACAAACATTTGACACGTGGACGCGGTACAACACTCCCGTTGTGTACATTTCAGATTAGAGCTTCCAGAGATCAGCCTGCCTGCTGGATTGGCGTCGGGCCACCCAGAGAGGATGGGAGGATCCACAGGAGAATTGAGTCGCTAACTTGGCTGACCAAGAGAATCTTTGCTCCGGACCAGTTTTCACATAACAGCAAGATAGGAAAAAAAAACGGAAAAATTACGAAGGTATGAAAATGGGATTCAATTTCACAGCTGTCCCAGTTCTGTTCCAGATCCGATACGACCTCCCAAGGCGAAATACCGCCCGAGTCAACTTAATGTTGGTGTTTGTCTAGAGCAGGGGTGGGCAAACTTTTCGGTTGGTGGGCCACAATGGGTTCTAAAATTTGACAGAGGGGCCGGACCAGGAGCAGATGGATGGAGTGTTTTGGTCACCTCACCTCATCGGAGAAAAAAAAATACATTTAATTTTAATTATAACAAAATATGTGGCATTGAAAAACCACAGTATTTAGAAAATAAAACATCGACAAGGTTTATTCATCTAATTTTGTTCAAGTTCGGCGTGCCGGTTTAAAACGTTTAACGGGGCCGCATGTGGCCCCCGAACCGTAGTTTGCCCACACCTGCTCTAGCCTGAAGAACGGGGAAAAATTAATAGCAAGGCAGAAAAAAAAAGCCTCTTAAAGCATTTATAGCTTCCTACGGCTCTGCTACGAATTCAGAAGACGGAATATCGACAATTCAACTTTGCGCTGTTGTTGTTCTTGATAGAGAAGACTGAAAGAAAGACGGATTTAGTTTTTTCGTCTTTTACACGCAGTGTCAATTGACAGCATCCCACCTCTGTTACGAATCAGATGAAAAGCCGGAAAATTTCTGGTTTGACTTTGCTGCCCCATTCCATGTCGGGGCATTTCCGACGGAACAGCAAGACTGAAAATTCCATTTTTTAAAAGAAAGTCTCAAATGATGGCGGCCGACCTCTGTTACAAATCTTGTACTACCTCAGAAGCCAGCAAAAATTCTGGGTGGACTTTGTTCCCCTTTTGGTGTTGCTTGTTACAAGTGTTTCACGCACAGTTGCTATCCTCTGACGCTAATCCGCCAAAAGCCAAACATTTGCCAAGTTGATCTCACAGCCCGACCACCTTTCCTCGACAAATTTTTTTGATTTTTTATTCTCTGAACAACATGGAAAAGGTCGGAACATTTTACAATCGACACACACTTATTCAAAACAGACGTCCGTTTGCACACACGCAGGCGACGACACGCTGCTGAGCTTGCAGCTGCACTGATGTCAGTGATTAGTCGCTCGGGGGTGACATCATCCCCAGCAGACGTTCCCACATCCCGCCTCGCGCCGCACCCCCCCCCCGTGCCGATCCCGCCTGACGCCTCGCAGGCTCCAGATGTGGGTCACGGCTGCACACGTGCAAAAACGGCCACAGATACTGTAGGTGTGCCAAGCTTGTGGCATTGCATTCAAAAAGACGCCAGCCTAGAATTGCTGAGGTGCATGAAGAAAGTTTTGACTCGGTCTAAGTGGGATTTCTTAGTTTTTAATTTTCTAATACTTGTAAAAATGTACAGAAAAAAAAAAAGATTCATTTAAAAAAATATATATTTAAAAAAAAAAAAAAAATTGCAAATGTAGGGGGCGTTGATAGTAATCTAAATCTCCGAGTGGAACGGATCAACTGCATTTCCATTCATTTTAATGGGAAACATTACTTTGGTTTATGAACAAGGTCACAAACCAAAAGTCGACAGTATATGAATATACATCTTACACAGCGGGTCGCTGACACAATCGCCTGTCTTGTGTGCAGGCAGCGTGGGATGAGTTCCCGCTCAGTGACGGTGTGCATGTGTGTGTGTGTGTGTCTACGTGGCGACCAGTCCAGGGTGTAGCCCAAAGTCAGCCGAGATAGGCTCCAGCATCCTCCCGCGACCTCGTACCGGCTAAGCGGTGTTAAAGATGACAAACATATTATACAGCCCCCTGGTGGCGAAGAGAGGAACATACCACACGACAAATTTTAGCACGAAATCAAGATGCAAAAACTGACTAAAAAGACTGTAATTATTTAACTAGTGTATGTCTTTATGTACAATACTGAGGAGGGCCGATTTTCATATTAAATTACGTTACAAAATCTTTTTGTGTTTTTTTTGTGGGTCTAGAATGGTAACGGTAATAACGGTATTTGCATTTGTTGCAGGGAGGAAAGATGATTTAAGATACGAGCATGGGAACGGAATGATTTCGACTTATCTCAAAGCGCCACGGTTTGTTGTCTCATTTCACAGCTAACTATTTTTAAATTATAAATAAATAAATCAAATTTTCCGTAAGCCGTTGGAAGCCTTTTCAACGGATTTCTTCACATAGCTCATTTTCTTATCCGTTTTCTTCACCTTGCTGACCTCCCTGTCGTCACACCTTTCCCATCATGCATCGCTTTACAGGTTAATAATGACAGGCTTTGGCGGAAAAATAACAAAAAAAAAAACTCCTGCCCTCCTTGCATTCCTCGCTTGTGAGGTGTAAACACTCATCGCGGACCACCTTACACACACTTTTTTTTTTCTCTTCTCCACGCTTCTATTTTTTATTTTTTTTTAAAGGCGGGAATATCGTTTCATTGGTTCATGCCGTGTCGAAATACACGCGCAATAAAACGCAACAATGAAGGCACGATGCGCCATGCACGGCAAAGAAGAATCTGTCGGAAAGTTCTGAGCTCCTGTACTGACATTCACGGTGACTTGGTCAAACAGAAAACAAGTCGTGGTAACTTTTAGCTAGCCAAGTCGCTGACACTGACGTCATTTTTCAACAGCAAAACTGACGCTGAATGTTCTGAACTCCTGTTTGCATGCTAGTAAAAGTTCTGGCCGGAGTTGGAAACGTTTGCTTGACGTCACGTTGACCTCATGTTAAAGTTGATATAATTAATGCATTAAAAAATTTTTTAAAAAATCTAAAATATTTGTTTTATAATCAATCAATTATCGCAAAAATCAGGAATGGATTATTATGCCTGGCATTTGCAGCGTTAGTCAACGAGTGGTGCCATTTTGTGCACAAAAAAGGTCCCCGAGCGACAGGTGGTTTGGTGGAGGAACAATATTTGGCAGCCACCAAAATGCCATTCTTTTTTAAATCAATTTTTTAATTAACTTTTTTTCTAAATGTATTTAAGTTATTTATTTTTTTTATATTTTTCCTTTCAGTAATGTATTTTCTTTCTTTTTAGTATTTTTTTTTTTCATTTTAATTAAATCGTAAGAAAAATGACATTTTCCTTTTAGCAATCAAGATTTGTTCTTTTAGTAAAATAGAAAGTAATTTAAAAATTTTTTTTTCTCTTTTCTAATTTGGTGATTTTTTCCCCCTCTTTATTTTTAATCCAAAAAGTTAGACAAAAGGACAGTTTTTCCTTTTTTTGGTAACGTACAAAAAATATATGGTTTTATGTTTGAGCAATCTCATTCATAGTTCAAGTTTTGGTAACAAAACAAATTTGACATTTTTTTTTCCCGTTTGAGTAAAGCCAAGAAAAAATAGTAAAACTATGACCCTTTTCGAAACGTTGTGACGAGAGCCGTCAGAGTCGCAATAAACAGTGTGCACGTGCATCGCGACGGTTGCAAACAGACACGCCGCAAAGTATTTCTTTCCACTTTTTACCTTTTTTCTTTTTTTTTTTTTGCCGGTTGACTCCACTCACAGTCCCGCGCTCACGACGTCCTCATCGCTCGCCTGCGTCTCCTCATTCATTCATTCTTCTTCTTCTTCTTCTTCTTGACGGAGCTCCCAGCAGTGCCCGGCAGAGCTCGCCGCCGCAACGCGCACGTCTCTGCAGTCGCACGCACGCACGCACGCACGCACGCACATGCGCCTCCCGTCCGTCTTCCATTAAAGGGCCCAAAGCGGGATCAGGTTTCGGCAAGGAGTCACCCCTCACCCTCTTCTTCTTCTTCTTCTTCTCGGTCGTGGGACCTCCCACTCTCCCACTCATCTTGCATTAGAAGCTCCCGCGGGATGTAAACACACTTTTTGTTTCACTCACAACTCTGCCGATGTTTAAATGCAACAGATCTTGTCAATATAGCAGTCATTGATTTTCTGACTATTTCATTCATGATGGTAAAGACACAGAGCAAAAAAAAAAATTGAAATCAAGAGACAATTTTTAGTCATTCGAAGGCAGTCCAATAAAAAAAATGTCATTTAAACAACAAAATGTCTTTAACTTGTGTGTGGGGAAAACCAGAAACAATGACTTAGGTTTTGCCACAGGAACCAAACGGCGGTGACTCACGAAAGGACAAAAGTGCCGAATGGTAAAGACAAACAGCGTCGTCGCGACCGTGCGATGTTGCGCAATTTGGTTGAAACTCAGCAAGATACGAGCGCATAAATGATGCCAACAAGTCATTAAACGCATCACACACTCTGGTTTGAATACAATGGCGGCAATGGTAAAGACATGCTAGGGGACATGGGATAGGGGGGAATAAATTAAAAAAAAACAGTTCGATTAACAAAGGCCGGAGGTGGATTTTAGTCCGTGTGATGAACCTACTCGCGAAACGGGCAATGAGAAAAATCGCTTCCGAACGCCTCAAAAGCGCCACCGCCACACCTTTTGTGTATGAAGAGACGTGAGACAAGCAGTCTGCGTTCAAGCGTGCTTGTATTTCCTTATTCTGACATCATGGAACCCGTGCTTCCCACCTGGGGCCGGAACGGGCTCGGGGGTCGACAATTTTTATGCATAAGAACGGAGGATGGCGGCCGGAGGGCGGGGGACTGACCGGCAAAAAAGGGTCAAGTGCCCAACTCTGCTGAATCCAAATGTAAAGTCCATGTCAATCTGTGGAAAACCCCAATTTCTTCCAAAGCAACTTTCCAAAAGAAATCATGACCACATAAATCACCAAAATATAATTTACGTTTTATTATATGTTTTATGGCCGCCAGAATATTTGACCAGAAAATAAATAAATAAAGATGGAGCTCGCCCAATCTTGCTCTCTGCAGCTCACTTGTAACGAGATGTCGTGTCAAATGAACGACGACAGGCAAACATTTCCATACAATCACGAAAAACACGACACTTTCTTGCGGTGGCGTTCGCATATTTGCTCTCCCACAACGCAGCACGAAGGAACACAACTCGCCCGTTGACGTTTGAGGCCAGCGAGGAGCGCCACGTGAATGTAAAAAACAGACGTCTGGTGTCAAACTTACACATGAATCACGCTTGCCTGCTCGTCAAGCTCAAACACGGCGCTTAAATCACAGAAAGTCTGTCAACGTCGAAAAAGGCACATTTATAATTTCTTATGTAGTAATGCATGAAAAATTGAAGCCTGGGGTGAACTTTTTTGCGAGGGCAAAGTAATTGTTATTCATATTCTGAACTATTGGGTGGTGACGCATATTTAAGTTTGTTGAATATTATTCTGTTAATTTAAGTTCACTAATTAATTGCAACAAATTGTCGCGATAAATGACGATTAATCACTATTTCCCGTAAGACTGTAACAGATATTTACCTGAATAATATCTTGGAATTAATATAAAGTCACCGAATATGAAGTTGATTTTAATTAAATTTTTTTAATTTTAATTTTTCTTTTTTTTTTTCTTCTCAAAACTTAGAAGCATCACAATACAATAGAAAAAAATACAACTTTCTTTACTTGGCGCATTTCACAACAGCTGGAGCTGTAACACTCCAACAGTGTTGTTTTACAAAGCTCAGTGGTAACTTGAGCAGGGTGTTATGTTTGGAGATGATTTGGCTTTTTCAAAGTATGCAAATTAACTTTGACTGAGTTTTTTATATATATATATATATATATATATATATATATATATATATGCTGCATGTCTTATAGTTCAATAAAAACAAACATTTCTTTCAAGTTTACTACGGCAAATAGTTTTCTATTATTTATTATTTCTGAGTTGTAGCTGACTGACATTTATTCAAATTTCAGCAAAGTCTGTTGCCTTACTTTGCTCTGCTCGCGGAACCTCTCCCGAAGTGCGTGTGACTCGAGCTTAGTGCTGATTGGCTGCTCCTCAGGAACCAATCAGACGGTGCTCTAGGCCGGCCACTCTGCTTCTGCAGGCAGGGTCACGAGCACAGCAAAGAGAGCGAAAAATATGCTGCAGCGAGCCAAAATAATCAGCTTTTAATTTGTCCGCCTTGAAAGTTATTAAAAAGTAAAAACACCGATAATCGGCAAAATGCCAAATATCTGTCCCGATAATCGATTTATACAGAATTTCTTTTAGTACAAGGAGTAAAAAAACTATTCTTCCATTTTGTGAGGTAATGTAGGTGGCTGTGTTAAAACGCAAGCTTGCATAAACTAATAGTCAGGTTGCCACTTCACACATTGTCAGATGTTTTTTTTTTCATTTTAAACTCGACTTGTGAAGTTTCGAGCCCGCGAAAGTGGACGTTTTCACAGCTCCAACCACAACCAAACAACGGCCAACAATGGCGGTCGGCGGTTTTCAAGGTTGGCGGCGTCTTTTCTCTCCGGGATATTCTTAAACGTTCCGGTCGACCACATCATTATTGCGCCATATCGTTCTGGATCGTTCTGTCACCATTGTCACGTGTTTTTCCGTATCAATGACTCGTTATGTCGAAGCAGCATTGCCTCATTCGATTGGTCGAACACTGTGCTTTTGGAAAACATTTCCCAATGACATCGTTCAATAAAATGAAAACAAATTCAACAAGTTTTCTCACAGATTTCATCAATGGAATTCCCATTGTGCTGCTGCCCGACTTGGCCACCTGGTGGCAGTTGTGTGTTAGCATTAGCATTTAGGCTAACCTCCGAGTGTGTTTAAAATCCACAACATGTAAAAATTGGTTTATGCTTTATTTGACAGCAAAATTCAACCGGAAGTGGCATTAAATAGCTCGAAGCCGGCTCGTATCTCAAAAAACGTGTAAATTGGGCCACTCGTATCTCAAAGGCATCACAATATTGCAATATCACGATATCAATTTACTCCTCGCTTTCTTTGCAACATTTTGTCACTGTATCATGGCATCATGGTATCATTGTGGAGGCGTTCGATATCACTTTTTGAAGAACGATACCTGTATTCATACTTGTGTATTCACTGATACCGAGTACTGATATCACTGCTACTTTTTAATACATAAAATTAATGCAAAAAAAAACACAGCAGTGCAACACCAACAACGTTCTCAATGTCACATTTTCTCTATTTTTGCATTTAGTATCGATGGCTGGTATCGGCTTCCTTTTGAGTACCTAATACATTAAAATAAGGCCGGTATCATACCAATACCTGGTATCTATAGTCTCCCATCCATACCGTGCATGTTTATAGTCATTTTATTTATTTTTTTTTGGGGGGGGGGGGGGTCTGTCTAGACTGTTTACTGGCTCGACAGTCATCGCTTGGTGGACTTTGTGATTTAAGGATCAGCCTGCAAGGCTTCTCTGTCAGCAGCCTGATTTACTCACGAACCCCACCACAACTCTCCATGAGTTATACACACACACACACGCCATACGTCGCCCCTCATAGGAAAAAAAAAAAATCTTGAGTGCAGAACTCAGTTGGCACCAATAGAGGTGCACTCTCAACAAGTTTGCCGCTTAAAGAAGGGCAGGAGAAGAGGAAGTGGCCTGACCTTCGCTGCGGTTCTTCGTTGTGGTGCTGCTCGTCAAAGTGGACCACACACGGAGGTACATGGAGGAAGCCCAAAGAGAAAAGAGAAGCAAAAGGGAGGTTAACAAGTCTTGTTAGCACAGAGGGGGGGAAATGAAAGAAACACTCGGGCCTTTTTTTCTGCCATAAAACACTCAGAACAAAATAATTATCTGGCCAGCTTGTCAAATGTTGACCCCCCCCCCCCCTCCCAAAAAAAAGTTGGAGAAAAAAAAAACTGTAAAAAAAAACAAACAAATAAATAAATAAAATTATGATTTAAATAGGCTTCCTTTTAGCAAGATATTTAGTCGATTATAAATTGTTAGCAAAGTACAAACGATCATTTTTTTAGTCAAAGTGTTTTATTGTTACAATAATGTTTGAGCAAATATCTTTTTTTAAAAAGGGAAATATTTTGTCAGTCTTTATGGAAAAAAATAGTACAAATAGTAGAAAGTGCAGTACAATGTTTTATGTCCTTTTTCTATTTTTTTTTCATCCCATTAAAGTTTTTTTCTTAAAAGAAAAAAGTACAGTATTAAATTAGATGATTATATTTATAGTAAAAAAAAAGTACTTTTTAGTTGTCTAATTATTTTTTTCAATTTGCTAGCGTAGTAAAAATAGAAACAACTTTTCTCCCCTTCCAATTATTGGTTTTTTTGTTAAGTAGAAAAAACTTTTTGTTTTTTTAGTTACTGTAAATACTAAACAAAAAAAAAACTTTTTAGCTGTTTTTTTTTTTTCTTCCTTCGAAAAATGTTGCAGTGTTTTTATTAGCTGGCCGGCGTGTGAGCATTTGAGGAGGAAGTGCTTGTGGAAGAAGTGTTGGCGCCGTTAGAGGAGGAATCAATCCACAAGGCAGAGTTGTGGCGTTCTGGTGGCAAACGTCAAGCAAAGACGCAGCAAATGACTGACAACACACACTTAACAGCTGTGTGTGGTCCAACGTGACATCATGAAAGCCACATTTCATTATCTGGGATTAAAAAGGAGAAAACATTAAATAGTTCAACATGATTTGATTTGATTTGATTTTTTTATCCCACCAAAACAAGTTTTTTATTTTTTTTTTACCTTATTTTTAATAAGTGGTAAGAAAAAAAAGCAGACCAATTTGTGAGTTAAAAAATCAGCACAAAAATAAAATAAATAAAAATAAATAGATAAATAAAAATAATTAAAAAAAATATTAATAAAATACTACAATCATTATTTGTATTTTTTTTAATGTGTAGTAAAGTAAAAAGAAAAAAAAATCTTTCTTGTCGGGAAATCCGGAGTGATATAATAAAACAAAAACAGTCAAACTACTCAAATGTGATCATTTTCATGCTAGCTGTCAAGCCAGTAAGTTTTGAGCTACATACATTAAAATAAGTTTTACTTTTTTTTTTTTTAAATAAAATGTTAAAGAAACATTTTTTATGCGCAGTGGTCATCTGCTCTTCAATCCGGCAGCACACACACAATAAATGCAGTCCTATGTCGCCCCCTGCTGGATAACATGGGAAACATCAGTGTTATTTCCAAAATGACCACTAGAGGCCGCCAGAGCATATCAACAAATTATTTTCGAAATATTCAACTGGGGATGTGGCTGCGCTGAGAATGACCAAATCAAATTTAAATTCATGTTACACGAGAGTCAGCACACGCCTGCCACCGTTTAAAGTACCTCTAATTATGCCCAAATAAAGTTCAGCTGCTCCAGTAAAATGCAGATTAGCTGGTTAGCAATATTCCAAAAAGCGAGTACAAGCTGCTTGTTGCCACTCCCAGATGACACTTACTGTCAAACTAAACAAAAAACAACGACAATTACATGTTGTGTATTTTAAAGATATTTTTCTTTTTAATAAAGTTATTAAAAAAATACTACAAAAAAATTGTAAAATAGTACAAAGTATCCATTTCGTGATTTAGAGTCATTTAATTTTGTTTAAAAAAAAAAAGTTTTAGCGATTTGATAACTTAGTAGTAGTAGTTACAATTTCTGTGACCTGATGCTTTTTCCCCCTGCCGTTTTTTGTAAATTGATAAAAGTATTGAGAAAAATGGAAACTATTTTGAGGCTTAAGGTTAAAAGAAAAAAAAGTCGTAAAGTAGGATTTTTTTTATTTTTTTTATTTTTTCAGTAGACGAGAAAAACATTTTTCTTTTAAGTCCGACAAAAAGATTTGTTTTCTATTTGGTAGTGTACTGGAAAAAGTGGCATTTTTTTGTGTTTTTTTTTTTTTAACCAAAAATCTTTCTTTAGTTTTGAATTTGTTAATTAGTGAAGTAGTAAAAACATTTATTTTTTATTGAGTATATATTTTTTGATTCTTAGTATTTTTAGTTGTACCGCTGTCAAAACAGAAAGCAAGAACTGGTTGAGTATTTAAAACAACTGCATACTGTCGCTTGGCCTTAAAACCTGCTTGTTTAATGCTAATGCTAATGCTAATGCTAACACACAATGGGAAACACCAGAGAAGGACAAAGCTATAACAGATTGGATGTGTTGTGCGTTAAAACCACGTAAGCAACGGATATTGGAACACAAACGGTGGCGCGACACACATAGAACGACAATGTGTTTGTTTATTCTGTGCATAACAACTAATATTAAATAGGCTGTATTAGAAACTGCTTTGGGCCATTATGTCCCCCCCCCACCTAACCCAGGCCATGCTTTGCCCATCCTGTCCTAACAACCCAAATTCTCTGCCAAAGCGTCTTTGATGGTTTGTTTCAAAAGGGTGAAAGGCCGTTGTAGTGGAGCTGCGAGGCATGCTTCCAGGATGATGCACCCCCCGCCCCCCCAATCAAACAAGTGGGCGAAAGGTTGCAACCTCGCCATCGGCTTTTTGGTGGGGGTGAGTGGCAGAAAGGGCCCCGGAGACAATCCAGCACTCTCTCCAGCGTCGCAACCAAAAAGGACCCCCACCCGATCCTCACCCTCCGACGCCACGTCCCATTGAGCAACGGACGCCGTGATCAAAGTCGCCACCGACCCCCACAGTCGCTATCTCCTCGCTGTCCGGTCAACCGGACTGAAGGATCGGAGGGCGTCCTGGTTCTCAAGACTGATTGGAAGACAATGGAGCCCCCTCATGCTGTGTCAGTTATGTGTGTGTTAAAACATCCCACACACACACAAAACCATCGCGAGAGGGTCCACGAACCCGGAGGAGCAGGTGGCGGATTGTGTCCGCTTGAAATCAGTTCTTTCTTGGCCAGCTGTGGACAACGCGGGCCAACGGTAAGACGGTTCTCATGAGAACTGCGGCCAGAGACTACGCCGCGAACAACACTTTAAGGACTAAGATGATCATTTTGAGCATTTGCAGTCCGTCAATCAAGTCCCTAGACCAGGAGTGCCCAAACCGCTTTCTTCACACAGAAAAATCGAAGGGTGCGAGAGCCCCTTTGCCATTCTTTGACTTGCTCAAACGAATCCACCAAGCAATAAAGTCTTGTTTTTATTTGTAATACTGTCGTGATTTTGGAAAAACTGCTCCATCTCACCTTTCTGCTCAAGGTGATAAGGCAGATTTCAAGACCGGATTTTCTGGATTTTGGCATAGCCCAAGCAAACACCCGCCACTACACTGAGCAGCAACCGCATGACATTTGGAACCAAAACGAGAGCAATCCGTGGTTACTTGACAATCTTTAAAATATAATTAATCAGAGAATCATGAACCTCGTCATCGAACCTGGACACGGAGCACAAAGTGCAGCAAATCATTTTTCCTCCTAAAATTTATTTTATATTTATCCACCGGGATGTTATGAAGAGACAAGTTCCTACTTGAGTGGTAAATCTAGACACGACTAGCTCCAAAAACAATTTATAATTCGTAGTCGTCATTCTAACCATCAGGGATGCTGCAATCAGAGGGTACACGGGTGTCAAATAATCCAGTCCAGAATCTCTTTTGGGGGTGCACGTCAATGTCACGATCTTGGAGGTCAAGCGTCATGTCTGCCCACCAGTAACTTCAGACACACGTCCATGATCATGTCAGTACTCAAGTCCGTGTGCATGTTCACACCGGATTCTTTGTCAGTGAAGTTCAAGTCCATGTCGCTATTGGAATCTTTGAGGTCTGGATCAATACTTTCAATCTTAAAGCAGGGGTTGTCAACCCTGTTCCTCGAGGGACTTGATAACGATCCTGATCATTTGAATGTTGCAGCAGGGAGAGATGGACAACAGGCAGGACACCGACCCTAGAGGAACAGGATTGAGGACCCCTGTCTTAAGGTCTAGGTCTGTGTCCATGTCAGTTGGTCCCTAATGTTTGAGATTTAGTTCCAGCTCCGGGTTCCTGTCAAGTCGCGTAACGTTGCTCTTGCCATTGAGGTCCAGCTCCAGATCAGGACTTGAACCCGAGATCTACATCTCCACACAGGGGCACTAGTGTCTCCCCTCTTGTCGGGCCTTCCTCCCACCGCCTGATTCAGCTCCTTCACATCTGGCCCGAACCCCCCTGCGGCCAGGTCAACACTGAACCGGCACTGGGAGGTAAACATCTCCACGCAGGTCAGACGCAGCTCCAGCTCCCAACGGAGGCTGCGGATCCGGCCCAGCCCACATGTTCCATGGACGGGAATCCAAAACATCCTGAGGAGGGTAGCAGGCAGAACAGTGCACATCTGGATCACAGATGTGCACCGCAATATTTTTTTCATCGTGTTTTTATGAAAGAAAAAAAGCAGTGTTGTTTAAAAACATAATAGAGTATCCACCTCATATATTGTGGGTGATATGGTCCAGAAACCCCCGCCACAGATGACAGATGGCCTAGTCCACACAGAGCCTTTGGGACCAGAAACGTGAGCTATTCCAAACGCGAATCCAAAATCAAGTCTTTATCAAGTGTAGATTCTTGTCCATACCCTTGTCTCTCAGGTCAAGGTTCATGTCCTTGATCCACAGTCTGGTCTTGTGGCCAGGGTCCAAGATCAGTCCAGATCCATTGCTGGACTCTTGTCTTTCCAGGTCAGTTTCCTGGTCCGCATTGTAATCTTTGTGGTACGGATCCATGATGTGGTGCTTACTCAAGTCACTTTGATTCAGGTCCATGTCCAAGGACTCCGACTTGATCCATAAACTTGTCTTTGTGGTCCAGATCCATGTCTTGTCTTTTGGGGCCGGTTTGATGCTAGTTCATACTCAAGTCTTTGAGGCGCAGGTCAGTCAGTGTCTGTAATGTTTCCTTTCAGGTCCACAATCTAGTCGTACTTGTCCATACTCAGTTCTTTGTGGTACAGGTCCATTCCAGGTCCAGGTTGAAGCCCAGGTCCATACTTTAGTCGCTCAGGTGCATCGTCTATATGAGCCTTCCTGTCTTTCAGGTCCATATCCTGGTTAAACTTTTGCCTTTGTAATCAGAGTCAATGCACTCTGGTCCATAGTCGAGCCTCGGTGGCGATGGGCTAAAGGCCAACACTCAGTCCATACTTTAATCTAGTATGACATTTGGACAGAAATAGCACAAAGCCAGACTTCTTCTTTAAATCACGTCGCAAGCTGACATCATCTCCCCATTCTTCGGGGGAAATACAAGTTGATTGGTTACGGTGCATTTTTTGATGTCCGCATCATGCGTGTCATGTAAGTAGCATCCTAAATGGTGTGGCCCAGGATGAGTACACTGAGTTTGGGCATTCATTGCTACAGTGTGGTCCCCATAGAAACGGAAAAATCTGGGTGTTCTTCACCAGAAATGTCTGATAAAATGATAAAAAAAAAAAAAATGCACGTCTTCAATGAGTGCCCTTTTGTGTTTTAAGCACTTCGGCTAAATAGAACTTGGCAAACTGGGTACGGATAAAGTTGGCAAAAGCTGATATTACATTCTCTTACCCGTCAGTCCCTGGATTAAAAGACATATTTTGGGTCATTTAAGGAATATGTAATAACAATCATAAAACAAAAATAAACGAGCATTCCTAAAATACAGGAGAAAAAAACATTTCAGGCTTATAAAATGAAACTCAATGACAATTCCTCAATTGTCCCCCCCCCCCATCATTTTAACACCTAAATTGATATAAATAAAATCCATCCCACAAAGTGATGTAGTTGTCCTTATCTCCACTAGGAGTCACTTGTGCTCTGTGCTGCACTCAAGCGAGTGCGGCCTCTGGAAGCGAAGCCAACCATCGCAGCGCAATCCAAAATGTTGTTGTTCAAACTGTAGACGTCTGTCAGTTAGAGTTTAAGCAACACATAACTTGGATGAAATGCTTTTTCTTTGGCTTCATGGCGGTGGGGAGGAGGGGGGAGGGGGTCTGCTCTTTTAGTTTACAGTGGCTAATGAATTATTAGCTAGACCCAGAGAGAAACTTTTCATTTGGCAGACCGGTTAAATTCAGACCATGACGTCATGCGAAGTCACGTGACGCACTCCTGAGGCGAGTATGTGCGTGTGGCTTGTTTTTGAAGAATACAAAGTGAGCACAGGTTGTAATTAAGAGTTAATGAATGTTTTTGGCTCTACCTTTTCCGCCCACGTTACATGTTTTCCGTGCGCACGCCCGACTACAAATACACCCCCAGTTGCGCCCCCTGTACCGCCGCAGTCTCCTTGTTTTGGGTAAGGGGATCCCCGTGTATAAGTAGAGGCGGACAATCGTCCCCTGCACTGGCTTTGATCTGCTTCTCCACGGTGCTGCAATGCGTGTAGAAGTGTGTGTGTGAGACCCTTTCACGGTGTGGTTGGTTTTTTGTGTGAAAGGCACCTTTATGGAATGACAGCTTATTTGGAAATTTCCAGAGCCCCTTTTCGTAGCGCTTATTTTCTTGCCTTTTTTTGTTCTGTTTCTGTTGGTAAGCAAAGTCAACAATTTGCAGGATTTGGCATCGCCACTCGGAGCATTTATGAGAATTAGACAAAAAGTTGTTGCCCCTTTAACGCTCGCCTGTCAAAGGCGGTGTATCGGTTCTGTGTGAAAGGCACAGACAGAATGAGGGCGACAGAGGCGACCTGTGCAGGAATATGAGCTCAAAAGATTTAGCATCGTTCGCCCCTTTCACACTGCCTGCGAAACATGGCGTCACTGTTGGGTGCGTGAAAGGCACTAACAGGGATAGGAAATGAAGACGATCTGGAAATGTCCCGGCTTCACAGGTAGCCAGTGTGCTGGAATGTCTAAGTCGTAAACTTTAGCATTTTGTTGCCCCTTCCACACTGTCTGTCAAATGTGGTTTTGTTGCTCTGTTTGAAAGGCACAGATAAAGACTCAACGTTCCGTGATCTACCGGTAAACTTTCCAGAGGAGGTGAAATTGAGCCAGCAATCTCCTGGCTTTACATGCAGCCCCTGTGTGGAAATGTGCAAGCCTTAAACTTTAGCATTCGTCACCCCTTTCACACTGGCAATCAAACCTGACATTGATTAGTATTTTGCGTGTGTGAAAGGCACCAAGATGGACAAAGTGGGACGAACAATTTCCAGGCTTCGCTCTAGCAACTGTGATGGAATGTGTGAGTTCTTTTATACCCCCTTCCACGCTGTCTGTCAAACGCAAATCACTGTTTGTGTGAAAGGCACAATCACAAAATTGGGGGAGCAAAGTCGATCTGGAAATTTAACATTTAGGATTCACGACCCCTTTCACGCTGCCGTTCATCTGACTGGCTGTTCTGTGTGAAAGGCAATCAGGCGTCCAGGTGAGCATTGTTGCTCGTCGACTGGAGCTTTGTGGGTTCATGTCTTCCAGGCGCCACTTTTGTTATGCTTGCACAGCTCATGACGCTTTTGCGGTCGTTGGTGGCTCATTTCTCCAAGACAAGCAAGCCCGGCTTTTCTTACCAGCGACTGCTGTTCAACCCCCCCCCCACCCTCCCCGCTTGTCAATAAGCACGTCACCATGGCGACCGAGGCCCGCATTTGACTTCCTTTTCACTTAGTTTGAACTGGAGAACTGGAAGTGAAACTACACATTTGGCACTTTTTTTGTTTTGCTTCGCAGAAAGGAGGAACATTTCTTCGGAAAGTTCTACAACAGCATGCCGAGAATACTTGCGTTCGCTTGGATGCAGTCGGTTTGGTTCAAGCCGGATTTCGATGGCTGCGCTTAGACCAGTAATTCTTAATTATTTTCTGTGACCCCCTCGTCCCCCCATTAGAAAGAAGAAAACAATTTGCGCCCAGCCACCCCTCCATTGGCAAATGACCACGTTCCCACAAGTATTCGTTTTAATCGCTTGAACCCAAAACGCAGCAAATCCAAAGTTTCTTACAGACTGCCGGACCGCATCCAGCTGTACAATTTGCAGATGTTGACACCAGGTGAACTTCTTTTTAGATCTGCTCATGCCATCAAGTATCAAGTCCAGCGCTTTCCCAAAGTTACCTTTTCAATGTATTTTTATTATTATTATTTTTTTTAATCCAGACTGAAATTGTGATTCAGTCAGACGATGAACTGGAGTTTTTTTTTTTTTTTTTTTTTACACCTTTCATGATGTCCAATGGGAGAACCTTTTGATATTTAATGTATTAATGTTCCACATAAAAGTTATTTTAAAGCATTTGATCATGTCCAACATTCTTTTTTTCCTTTTAAAACTTTTTAAATACGGCTTTTTTGGGGGTTTAAATGAATTAATTAAAATAAAATAAAAAAATAAAAAAATAAAAAAAAAATATATATATATATTTATAAATATATATTTTATATATATATATATATATATATATATATATATATATATATATATATATATATATATATATATATATATATATAAATATGTATATATATATATATATATATTTTTTTTTTGTAATTTTTTTTTAAAGCATTTAATGATGTCCCATAATAGATTATCGGTTAAATGTCCTCATGAGAAGTTTTTTTTTTTTTGTACAATTAATAATGTCCAACATGAGGGCTTTTTCCAAACATCGTAATATAATATGTAATATTTGAACATTTTAAAAAAATCCATAATGTTTTGTGAGAGATCTGTTTAAAAATGTCCCACGAGAGCTTTCTTAAAATATTCAACACATTTGCGATGTCCAACATTAGCTCAACATTTCCAATTGTGAGGTTTTACATTTAATAATAAGAAATTTAAAAAAATGCAAGCATATATTCATGCTTCATAGGAGAGCTTTAAAAATATTAATAATAAATTCCCGCAAGAGAGCTTTCCCAAACATTTTGAAATGTTCCACATGAGAGCTTTTTAAAACATTTCATACTGTTCGACAAAAGTTCCCTTATCAAGCGTTTAATAATGTCCCACATGAGAACTTTTAAAAATATTTAATAATGTCCCGCATGAGTATTTTCAATAACGCAGCAGACGGCGCAGGAAAAACACATCGTGTAAGTTCAGAACTATGTCGCAATTGTCCGACTTGGAGTGAAATGAATATTCCTTGAGTGCTCTCTGAGGGACATGATGAAACTTGCGTTTCCTGAGGGCGGCCGGCCTCATCCTCGGCCCCCTCCCGTCCCTGCAGCACCCACCACCCTCTTGGGGGAGGGGTTAGCGTCCCGTCTCAGACGTAAACACGGGTGACAAATGGGCCCAGGTATCAGGTGTCGGCGTGGATGATTTATAAGATGGACGAACAATGGACGGGATGGGTTGGGGAGGGGGGGGGGGGGGGTTCAGATGCACCAAAAGCTTTGCAGTACGTGTTCCTGTGCGGCTTTAGTTCCAGCCTGAATCATTTCCCGTTAATTCCTCCCGGTTTTGTCATCCATGTGGTGCGGATTAGAAGGGCGGTGGGTGGTGGTGAGGTGAGGGGGGGGGCCCTGGGGGGGAGGGGGGGGGGGCGTGTTTTGGTGGACTGATTGAAGACAGACGGCCACAAGAGTCCTTCTCCTCCTTCTTCTTCTTGTCAAGTGAAGGAAGACCCGACCAGTGGGGGTCCGGTGGATTTCGGCGGTGGGGATGGGACAGGACAGTCGTCCTGTCTCACGCCATCACAAGCAGAGAGTTTGGACCTCGGACCTTAACATTCACGCACACACGCATTCCTCACTGGGCGATGCAGGCTCTCACACGTTCAAATTATTACCACCGCCAAGGAGCTTGTACTTCCAAAGTCTAAAAAAAATATTTCTGGCAAGTAAAACAGTCAATTAAGTTGGAACAACTTTAAAATATAAATTATTGACATTTATGGTAACAATGTGAGTAAGCACAACAATGCAAGCAAGTTGTTTGTGTCAAAACAATTTGCTTGAGTTGTTTTTTTTCCTTCTATCTTTAATTTGGGGGGGCAATTCAAAGGATAATATTTCTGCAAACAAATTTTGCTTTGTTGTGAAATGCGAGGAATGCCTTTTTATTTTATTTTTTTTTAAACAACATCCATCCATTATCCGAACCACTTATCCACATGAGGGTTGCGGGCGTGCCAGAGCCTATCCCAGCTGTCTTCGGGCGCGAGGCGGGGTCGCATTTTTCACAACAACAAAATATTTGGTTGAATTGCCCAAATGTTATCAAAGTTTGTTGCCTTGCAATTGGCCACGGTGGCCCATTTCCTGGAGAACTGCTTCCCTCGATCTCCACTTTGCTGCAGGGCTCCGTTTTCTTGCTGCCCTCGGTCTCCAATGCCCTGCAGTGCTCCGTTTTGGTGTTGCCCACAGTCTGCACTTTACTACAGCCTTCCATTTTCTTGGTGCCCACAGTCTCCACTTAGCTGCCGCACAATACTGTCCTACTGCCCTCAGACTCCCTTCAATCTCCACTTAGCTGCGGAAATCCATCTTTCGCTCCCTTGAGTCACCATTTTGCAACTAAAGTCTTGTTTTTTGGATGCCCACAGTCTCCACTTTGCTGCAGCAAGCCATCTTTTGCTGCCTTGAGTCACCATTTTGCAACTGAAGTCTTGTTTTTTGGATGCCCACAGTCTCCACTTTGCTGCAGCAAGCCATCTTTTGCTGCCTTGAGTCACCATTTTGCAACTGAAGTCTCATTTTTTGGTTGCCCTCAGTCTCCTCTTTTCTGCAGGCGTTTGTCTTCTTGCTGCCCCCAGTTTGGACTTTGCCACAATGCCCGGTTTTTGCTGCCCCAGTCTCCCCTTACATGAAACAGTCATTTTTTTCTGGCCTTAATCTCCAGTTCGCTGCTTGTTTTTTTTTTTTTTGCTCCACTTTGCTGCAGCAAGCCATCTTTTGCTGCCTTGAGTCACCATTTTGCAACTGAAGTCTTGTTTTTTGGATGCCCACAGTCTCCACTTTGCTGCAGCAAGCCATCTTTTGCTGCCTTGAGTCACCATTTTGCAACTGAAGTCTCATTTTTTGGTTGCCCTCAGTCTCCTCTTTTCTGCAGGCGTTTGTCTTCTTGCTGCCCCCAGTTTGGACTTTGCCACAATGCCCGGTTTTTGCTGCCCCAGTCTCCCCTTACATGAAGCAGTCATTTTTTTCTGGCCTTAATCTCCAGTTCGCTGCTTGTTTTTTTTTTTTTTGCTCCACTTTGCTGCAGCAAGCCATCTTTTGCTGCCTTGAGTCACCATTTTGCAACTGAAGTCTTGTTTTTTGGATGCCCACAGTCTCCACTTTGCTGCAGCAAGCCATCTTTTGCTGCCTTGAGTCACCATTTTGCAACTGAAGTCTTATTTTTTGGTTGCCCTCAGTCTCCTCTTTTCTGCAGGCGTTTGTCTTCTTGCTGCCCCCAGTTTGGACTTTGCCACAATGCCCGGTTTTTGCTGCCCCAGTCTCCCCTTACATGAAACAGTCATTTTTTTCTGGCCTTAATCTCCAGTTCGCTGCTTGTTTTTTTTTTTTTTGCTCCACTTTGCTGCAGCAATCTGTCTTTTGCCGCCTTGAGTCACCACTTTGCTGCCAAAGTCGAATTTGTTTGTGGCCCTCAGTCTCCACTTTGCTGCAGCGGGCACTTTTTTATTAGCAATCACTTTTTACCTGTATCTTATTTCCTGCTGCTCCCCGTTTAGCACGGACACGGATCTTGACGTTATATGATGTGGTCAATTTGCAGAGTCTCTGAAGCGTTTGGCTTCATATCGTTGGATGAGACGTGGCCAACTACAATAATCAATGTTTTGTTCTGTTAATTACAGTGAATTGGATGTCATGAGATTGCCCCGTGAGAATTTTATGACACAATCCTTGCTGTGTGTGTGTGTATGCAGCCCCCGCCGCAGACCTGTTTATAACTGTGTGTGTGTGTGTGTGTGCGTGGGTTCAGTGGCACTCTGGTATGTGTGTTGTCCTTCTGTCCAGGTCAGAAGAATATGGCTCAGTGTCGCGGCCAATGCTGTCCATGTTCTTCTGAAAGCCGGCCCGCACGGCTCGTAGTTCTCAAGTCCGGCCTTGTTCCCCCCTTGCCTGTTTGTTCAGCTGGCCCACCAGCGGGGACACCAGAGACGCCCCCCCCCCTTTGCCCTACATCTCAACCAAACGAACCCTCCGCCGCCCTCTCCACCTCGGACACCTCCTCCGCCAAACCGCCCCCACCTTGGGTCATCAACCTCCTGACCTTTTCACCCGGGGGTTTGGGGTGGGGGGGTTATTTGCTCCAAGGCCATCGCTTAAGAAGGGTGTTTTGTTCGGGCCTCATTTGGGCCACAGTCTGGGCTCAGGCCCTTGTCATCAGTGCCATTGATCTGCTCCAAATGAGCTGATTAGGGGGGCCTGCAGTTCGTCCTGTTGCGCCCCCCGCGCGGGGGGGCTTAGCTTGGCATAACGAGGAGGGGGCCGATGGGGAAGAAGGATGCGAGTGAAGGGGCCACGCCGGGCCAAACACAGTCGGGCATTCACCATCGGAGGATGCGACATGAAATTAGCGCTTGGCTACCCGTTTGATTGTGTTTGTCGTCGTGGGCTCCGTACCCTTTTTCTGGTTAATTCCATTTGTCATTGCTGAGAATTTTGTCACTCATGTTTGTTTTTGTGAGAACAAAAAAGTCACGAGTTGGCTGTCTAAACGAGCCGCAGGGTGAGAAAGAAAATGGGTAGTGTAAAAAATTAAATAAAATTCCGATATTTGGCATTTTGCCGATAATCGGCATCTGCCTTTTTAATAACTTTCAAGGCCGATAAATACAAAGTTGGTTAATTTTGGCTCGCTGTAACACTTCTCTCTCTTTGCTGTGCTGGTGGGCCTGCCTGCAGAAGCAGATTGGCCCGCCCACAGCACCATCTGATTGGTTCCTTGTGCAGTGGGTAGCGGCCAATCAGCAGTAAGCTGCCTGTTTGCTTTTTCACCTTGAGTCACACGCACTAGAAGAGACTTTGCTGAAATTTCTACGACAATTCACAACTACTAGAAAACTATTTGCCGTCGTAAATTTTAAAGAGATTTTTGTTTTCATTGCACTATAAAATCCTGGGAGCTCCATGCACTTTTTGTTAGACTTTTAAAATTAAGTTGTCTATTTTCCAAGATCTAAAAATGTTTTAACATGTAAATCACTAAAGTTGTTTAACTCGTTCAGTGCCATTGACGGCTAAAGACGTCAAATATCCCATTTTTTTTTTTTTTTACTTGGGTGGTGGTAAATTAGTTAATAACATGCTTGAAGGCATTTAAACTAAGTTTAAGTTTTGGAGTTTTTATTTTGAAAATTTTTGACACCATTTTACCCCCTTTTTTTCAACAAATGAATATCGGCTTGAAATATCGGTGATCGGCCTTCACGACCACAAATAATCGGAATCTGCCCTGAAAAAAGCATATCAGTCTATCCCTAATACGGATTGCTGCAAAGCATTTTTCAGAACCAGAATTCATCTGTTTTCATTCCGATTTTTGACCGAAGGATAAGAAAGGTCGCATCGCTTTCTCCTGTGCCTCCGTTTACATATGTCAATTTAAATTTCTGACCGAGCCACCTCAAACTTGCAAAGTCAACACAGGAAGACTCCAAACTGAAACTGTGTCAGACGCCCGAAGCGCTCGCGCACAGCGTGGCCTCTCCGACTGTTGCTTTTGAGGTGTCGCGTCTCAGGTCAAAGGTGTCGAGGGGCGTTTAGTTTCAGAACACAGCATCCTCACAGCAGTCCTCATTTAAACGTCTGGAAGTACTCAGTGAGAATCCATCCTCCTCCTCCTTCTTCGTCATTTTTTTCAGTTTTTTTTTTTTATTCGTGATAAAAAGCCAGAACACAGAGGAGGGTTTAGCGATGTCAACACACGCTCACACTGACACTGTCCACCCGTCCATCTTTCGGCATTCACACCGCTGCGCACTGTTGTCGCATCAGTTCTGTCGTGATGGGGAAAATGAAGCTTCAAATTTGCTTCATGAACCAGTTGTTGTATTTTTGGAGTCCTGTAGATGGCACTGTTGCTTTAAATAAAGGGTTTAAAAAAATGGCAAGTCAGTGTGCTTTCAGCCCAATGTTGAACCGAGAGTGCCATCTACTGGTGTCCAAAAGTACTACAACTGGTTCATGAAGCAGATTTGAAGCTTCATTTACCCTTCACTAATTGAGTATCTTGCGCAAGGAAACTTCGACATTGTCAACATGGCCGGCCGGGGATCGAAACCGCATTCTGGGGTCGTTATTGTAGCAAAACTATTTCCAAATGCGTCTTTCAATCCACAAATGTGTGT
The DNA here is from genome assembly GCF_059441095.1 of Idiotropiscis lumnitzeri. Taxonomy (NCBI): domain Eukaryota; kingdom Metazoa; phylum Chordata; class Actinopteri; order Syngnathiformes; family Syngnathidae; genus Idiotropiscis; species Idiotropiscis lumnitzeri. The sequence goes on from NC_142391.1 coordinate 2,758,122, forward strand.
TTGCTACAGTCCTGCCGTGCGCGAGTCGCAAATGCGTATCTGGGGACTTGTGTGTGGCTCCGTAGCTACACATAGTTTGACAACGAGACTGAAACTATCCCAAATAGAAAATGACGAAAACTAAGAAGCATTTTGGTCTAAATGACTAAATCTAAAATGGCTGCCAAAAACAACACCGGTTACAAGCGGCCAAAATGAGTTGAAATGAGACAAGCCCCTGCTTCGCCACGTTGAGAGGAGCTAGATGAGGTGGCTCGGGCATGGGATGAGGATGGCTCCTGGACGCATCCCCGGTGAGGCGTTCCGGGCTTGTCCGCCAGCAGGAGGCCCCGAGGACGACCCAGGACAACGAGGAGAGACTACGTCTCCGGAAGAGATCGAAGAAGTGGCTGGGGAGAGGGAAGTCTGGGCGTCCCTGATGAAGCTGTTGCCTCCGCGACGCTAACTTCCTTAGCGACGATGACGATACATTGGATGTCAGACTCGTTTTTTAACATGGTTTCAAATTGAAGGGGAGCTTTCTGGTTTTTGGATTAGGTCTTGATACAAAGAAACTAAAGCCCAAAGAAACTGCACGGGTCTCAGAGGCGACCATCCCACTTGCTTCCCACGTTTGCTATCGATGACATCACCTGAGCGAGCATCGCTGAATACATTGCTGGCGTCAGTTTTTGCGATCTGACGAGTGACGGCTCAGAGATCGGAGAGAACAGGAGAGAGAGCAGGAGAATTGCGGCTTGGCTGAACTCACCGTGAACCTCGGACAGATTTATTTTCTCCAAGGGCCCGACTCTGGTTCGGAGCGGCCCGGATTTACACGCCTCACCCTGCGCAGCTGGGAAGCCGAGTTGACGACGAGATAGACGGGGATGGATGGAGACTTTTTGAAATGGGGGAAGCAGGGTGGGATAAAAGATTGTTTAGTTTTAGGAGTGAAGATGGCCTGAATTTTTTCATTAAAATTCCTTATTTTGGTTCACACTGTGTTGCAGAAAAATGAATTTTGTGGTGGAGTTGTAGGTGGGGCATAAAAATACAGAGTGCTGCAGCAAGGAAAAAGCGCCACACAACAAATATGCGAGAGCAACAAGCGATCCAGCAAAGTGGAAACTGAAGGCTGCAAATGTTGTTCAGCAGCAAAGAGGAGACAGTGGGCACCAAGAAAACACAGGGCTTCATTGAAGTGTAGACTGGGGACTATAAGCAAGTTGAACACTGAAGCGAACAGGAGACTGCGGGCTGAAAAAAAAAATAGCACCTGCTGGTGGCAGCAAGAAAATGCAGCACGACAGCAACTTGGAGATTGAGGGCAACCGGACAACACAGTGTTGCAGTGAAGCAGAGACTGCAAGCAGCAAAAAAAGGGGAGTGCTGCAGCGACATGGAGACTGAGGGCGACAAGAAAATGGAGCGAGCTACAGTGACATGCAGACAGATGGTTGAAGGAAAGGACAAAAAGCAACAAGCAAGAATATGGAGTGCTTCAGCAAAGAGGAGACTGAGGGCAACAATAAAACACAAGCACATACACAGAGCACTGCAGAAAAGCAGAGACTGAGGGCAGGAACAAACCTAAGTGCTAACCCAGAGGAGGATTTATAACCCCCCCCCCCCCCCCCCCCCTGTGCTCCCCATTATTTCCAATTGTGGAATTGTTTGACAATTGAAGGTGGAGCCCAGAATGTGTTGTGTTCGGCGTGAATGCTTGTCACTCAACTATAAAAATACCTCCGCACAACAGTAGTGATTCAGCAAGCACACACGGCTCGCCCTCGCCGCACACCACTCTCAATGGCGAGTAAATAACCGCAGGCGTAAAGCAGAAGAAAAGAAAGGAAGGGAGGGGCAGGGGGGGGAGGAGCAGTGCAAAAGAAAAGATGAGATTGTGGTCAAGTCTTCTGGCTGTGTCCTTGGCAGAGGGCCAGATCGGGAGACAATGGAAACCCTGCGAGGATCCAGACTCGTATAGACGCTCAGTGGCGCATCGGCCTATTGGGAAGAAGGGTCCAGAGAGAGGGAAATGGGGAGGGGTTGGTGGGGGCGTTTAAGTGATGTCTTTTCACCAAAGAGCAGGACGGCCGAGGAGATCAGTCACTTGCTATAGAATATATTGATCTGACAGACTCCATAAAGGCATGTACGGGCTCCTTGCTACTCAACCCCCCCCCCCCCCCCCCACCTCCCAATGGTTCCCATCATTCAGGCCTTAAATGATTCCACCAGCGAGCCTCAACAATCTTGCTAGCACCTGCTCCAAGGAGGTAGTAGGACAATATCAGAAAAAAAAAAAAAGAGAAAACAAAATCTGTCAAAGGCCCATCTCATAGCGTCACGTATTTCGGCAAATAGAGGTTGAGTGTTCGGCTTTGCCCGGTTTTCCATTTGGGGAACTACGAAAATCCAGTGGCGGGCCGTGCGTCACACGTAAGCCTTCAGTGAAGATTTCCTTAGTCCGACTTGAATAAATCCCCGTCATATTGCTATCATTTATGACAGCACGGCTGGACAAATAATCTACAGAAAGACACTTAAACACGACTGAGTGAGTTTTGGACGACCTAGCTTCACTCGAAAGGTCCGTCTTGAAAATGGCCTCGCAAGTGTATCTGCAATTAAATCCACACTTTTCCCTCTTTCGGCCATTGTGGTTTAAAAAAGCAAGAATATATTTTGGATTTTCAAACGGTCGCCAGTTACGACTTCCGGGTGTGTTGATTCTCCCCTCACGAGTGAGTATCCAATCACAAGACGCGTTCATCACCTTCAACGTAAAGGCCAGCGAGAAGGCCTTACTGTCATCAACTCGTGATCTGATTGCCTATCGCAACTGTCTATCACCGTTAGAAGCCCTCTTGAGACACAGAACAGACGCCGCATGATTGTATCTGAAGGCCTCGGACGAATAGTGCGAGCTACTGGTATCGTGAAATCTGCCCGGAAACACGAGCTACCGGAATTCTGATTGGATAAAAACTGTAACCTAAAAATGAAACACTAGGATATAATATGAAATCAATGTGAAGAATATTTTCATGATTTCTTGATTATGTTATGCCAGCAGAGAAGGCCTTGCCAGTCTACCACTGCGAAAACCATGCCGCAAACACGGCTCTGACGCAAAAGTGGAGATTGAGGGCAGAAAGAAAAATGGTGCACTGCACTTAAGTGTAGACTAAGGGCAAGAAGAGAATAGGGTGCTGCAAGAAATGAGAACAAGACGCCCAAACAAACAACAGAAGAGAACAACTTTAAGGAGCACTGCAATAACTTGGAGACTGAGGGCAACAGTAAAACAAGATTCTGCAAAACAGAGACAAACAATTCAAGGTATTTGCTACTTAAGAGATGAATATTATTCAAAATGAGACTAAGGGTAACATGAACACAGCGCTGCAGCAACGTGGAGACAAAGGACAACAAGAGAAAGACGTCCTAAGGCGATCGTTGCAATCTAAGACTAGTCTGGTGCAGCAAAGTGGAGACTATGTGGAACAAGGACATCATTTGGCGTCGTCACCCCCAAAAACTTTTAAAGGCCTCTCTTCTCGGATCACCCTCGAAGCCTTTTAATAAGGAAACAAACCAGAGATATATCTCTCCCCCCACCCCCCCCCCCCCCCTCCCTCACCCCACTTGGTTAACTTTCATTTCCTGTCTCGTCCCTAATCGGCCATGCTGGCAATACAGGGGAGGGCCGAGAAATACGAGCAGGAAGAAGAGGCGCGCCGCTTCCGCATCAATGTTCCAATTGTGAGGACGCAACAAAGGGCAAACGCACCAGGACGATCGGGGAAAGGAGGGGGTGGGTGGGAGGTGTTGGACCCCCCCCCCCAACCCTCCCAGGGCAACCGACGACGGAGAACGTAGGGGACATAGAGGAGGGGTTTGCTGGTCGTTGAAGCTGTGAATGCAGAACCAACGCGATCGGAGCTCACAATTCTGTCTCCCGTACACCATTAGGATCGTATTTTCTTGTTGCCCTCAGTCTCCGCTTTAGTGAAGCGCTCCCATTTTCTTGCTGCCCTTAGTCTCAACTTGGATGGAATAAATCTCCTTAAAAGTATCGACACAAGACTCTCGTTCCCGTCTTATTGTTGTTGTTCGTTAGCGAGTCTCCCAGGTCACATTTTCTAGTTGCCCGAAGTCTCCATTTTGCTGCTGTGCTCCAGTTTTCTTTCTGCCATCAGTCCCATCTTGGTTTAAATTAATCTACTGGGAAGTAAATATGTGAGATCTTGTTCTTCTTTGCTGCAGCACCCCATTTTCTCACTGCACTTAACTTCAGCGCTCCATTTTGTTGTTGCCTTAGTCTCTTCTTGGATCAAATGAAACTTAGGAAACTAAGTCAATCTTTGTCCGATGTTTGCTCGCAATTCTCATACTCACATTGCTGCAGCGTCCTGTTTTCTTGTTGCCCCGAGTCTCTACTTTACTGCAATGTTCCATATTTCCGTCAGAGAGAACATGCAAACTCCACCGGAAGAGTGAAGGTCAAATTTTCTAGCAAAATGAGCTTTTTATTTATTGATTTATTTTTTTCTACACAGAAAAGGGGAAAATATCTGAAGCAAAATCTGAGAATTTATTTTAAGGACGCATCGCCCCGCCCTTGAAGTGAGTGTATTCTTGCGGTAAAGAGAGGTTACCAAAGGACACCGGTGTTGCAAGCAGAAAGGAAGTGAAACCAGAGGCCTGAGCGATTTTGACTCGCGCTGGTCTACTTGTCTGCCTGCTTACAAATCACGCTATGAAGGCGGTAAACGGCATCCGAAAATCATTCAGGGCTTCACTTTTTCCATATTATGTTACGGCCTAATTCCAAAATGGTTTAAAAAACGTTTTTCCCTCCCCCAATCAACATGCGACAAAAACGTGTTTGTTGTTTCGATTTGATTATATTTTTGTCCCCCCCCCCCTCAAACATATTAAAATAAAGACATCACAAGCACATAAGTAGTCACAGCCTTCGCCACAAAGCTGGAAATTGAGCACAGGTGCGTCCTTTTTCCACTGATCATCCTCAAGATCGGATTGGAGTCCACCTGCGAGAAATTTAGGTCATTGGTCATGATCTGAAAAGGCACACACCTGTCGAAATATGTCCAGACCACAAACCAAGCAAGAAGTCAAAGCAATTGTCCAGGAAAAGACCAGGATTCTGCAATCCTGTTCCGTCCTGCCTGTTTTCCAGCTCCCCCCTGCTGCAACACATCGGATTCAAATGATCAGGATCGTTATCTAGCATCTGCAGACCTTGCTGATTAGCTGATTATTTCAATCATGTGTTGCAGCAGGGAGAGGTGGAAAACAGGCAGGGCAGCTGCCCTTGAGGAATAGGATTGAGGTGTAGACCTTGGAGGCACAGATCTGAGGAAGGGTACAGAAAATGTCCCGCTGCTTTGAGGGTCCCAATGTACCGATTGCCAATATGGGGTCAACATTTTGGGCGCGGATATGCAGGACTTCACAACTTTAGCAATGTGTCCGAATGACTTTAGAAATACATTCGAACCACTTTGCAGTACGTCCGGACGACTTTGCTGTACTTCTGACTGACTTTAGGAACGATACGCCAGAACGACTTTGTGAAATGTCCGGATGACTTTAGCGGTACGTCCGAATGACTTTTGCAGTATGTCTGAATGACTTTCGCTACAATACGTCCGGACGATTTTGTTGTACGTCCAAATGACTTTGCAGCACGTCTGAATAACTTTAGGAACAATATGCCAGAACAACTTTGCGGTACATCCGGCCGAATTCAGCGGCAAGTCCGGATGACTTTAGCGGTACGTTCGAATGACTTTTGCTACAATACGTCCGGACGATTTTGTAGCACGTCTGAATAACTTTAGGAACAATATGCCAGAACGACTTTGCTGTACGTCTGGACAACTTTTGCGGTACGTCCGGACGACTTTTGCGGTACGTCCAGACGACTTTAGCTAGCAACATGTCCAAACAACTCATCAATACGTTCAAATGACTGTGCAATACAATCTAAAAACCTTGGCAAGCAGATTTTATTATTTATTATTTATCAAAAGCTGAATTTGCAGCATACGATATGGAAAAAGTGAAGCACTGTGAATACTTTCCGGATGCGCTGTAAACAGAGTTCAAGGTCGCGCATTGCTTTGAAATCGGGGGGGAGCACAACATTATTCGGTTATGCAGCCGAGCGGTTGGTGGAGGCGCAACATCCTGCGTGCACAAAAAGCCGCATGGTGAGCGAGAGGGGACATCCCCTACTTGCCCCCCCCCCCTCGCAACCCTCCCGTCCGTGCATCCGCCATGCAAAGAGCACACTTGTTAGGCCTCTTTGGCGACATGAAAAAGTCCCAAAAGATCCCCCGCAGAGGACAACCGACGGTTGGGCTTCTCTGGCGCTTGAAAAAGCTGAATGACCCCCCCCCCCAACCCCCCAGCCCCACACACACACACACACACACACACACACACACACACAATGGAAATTCAATTTTTGAAATTTCCATTAAATGTGTGACTCCACAATTTGTCCCATAAGAAATAATAAAAAATAGATAGTGAAAGTGTACACAAACACATTTTTAAATTATTCTTTAATAATAATAATGAAGAGATTTTTTTTTGGGGAATATTTTCAGTTCCCTTAATATCATTTTTTTTCTGTGCATAGGCAGGTTGGACTGATAATATTGTGAAGGAGTGCAGCCAAGTGGCTCTGCGGGTGAGCATTCTGCGCCACTCTGGGAGTGTTCACACACAACTCACGTTGTCGCCAAACAAAACGGCTCTTCTCATTTCATGTCTTGACGGAGACATTTCGGTGTGGGAGAGGACGATACGTTATCACAGCGATCCGTGTCACGTCTGCAGCCAAAATGTGACAACAGACGAAAGTCGTTCTTCAAATGCCGTTTTCTCCGGTGGGCATGTGAAACATCATCAGTCGCGGCCCAAGAACTATTTCAATTAAAAGTGTGAATAAACCAAGAATGTACGAATAACCGGATATTGTTCTTGTCGGCTATCTTAAACCAAGGATGGATCGTTTTTCTACAATACCGATGGTTTCAACAATTTCAACGAGATAGCGTTGCGACTAAAATGTGGATTAAGTCGGGTAAAGGCCCAGGTAGCAAAAACACGGCCCACCACTGGGGGACAACAATGTAATCAGAATCAGGTGTCCATTCGAATCCCATCCTTGACTCAAGCTGTTCTGCCGTCCTCGTCACCCCCACCCCTCCCACTTCTCCTCCTTGCGGGGGAGGCCCCCCCCCTTATCTTTGGGGATGAGGGAGAGAGGAGAATGGGGAAGACAGCCACTTTCATGGCTGACTTGGGAGCCATTAGCCCCCCTCGTGTGCTCGTGGGCCTGTTCTGGCTCCTCAGTGTATTAATCTGCAGTGACAGCTTCGCTGTTTACCAAATCCAGTCAGGATTTGGGGCACGGCCGCCCGGCGCCACTCTGCTCCATTAACCCTCTGACCTCGGAGGACACGGCACCCGGGCCGGGGCCCACGGGCGTGAGCCGAGCAACCGGGTAGGACACCTGTCCCATGTCACCGATGCCCAACCAAGTCCACCGAAAGGACAACAAATTGGAAGTGGTGATGAGGGGGGGTACAGACTAGTCGACTAGTGATTAGTCAGTGTTTTATTACTACTTTTTTCTATGCTATGCTCCCCGTTTGGCCAAGTTTGGCAAACATTACCTGGCTGTCCCAGTGGCAAATAGATTTTATTTTATTCTCAAACTCTGTGTCTTGAAAATGTCACATTTTTCTCTTTTGATTGAATATTCTGTTGACTGAAATTTGAGGTACTTTTATTGAAATTTTATCTAAAAAAATAAATAAAGACCTCATCAAAAATTCTTCCCTTAAAAACACTTTTTTCCCCTGTAAATCAAACCTTTTTCATAAATTCACAACTTTTTTTTTTAAACCTAGATATTTTTCTGAAATTTACATGTTCTCTATAAATATGGCATTTCGCTTGAAATTCTACCTCAAATCAAATAAAAAAATAGTGACTGAAATTTGAGGTACTTTTATTGAGATTTTATCTAAAAAAAAATAAAGACCTTCAAAAAATTTTCTCCCCTTAAAAAAACATTTTTTTTCACTGTAAATCTAACTTTTTTCTTTAATTCACAACTTTTTTTTTTTTAAATCCCAGCTATTTTTCTCAAATGTACATTTTCTCCATAAATATACCTCAAAACTTATTTCCTCAAAATAAGCTACTTTGTGTAATGTAAAAAAAAACTGAAATTTGACTTGAAAATGTCTTTTTAATTGTTAGCCATCTTTCTTCTTCTCTGAAACATGCAAATTTTTCCAAAATATTTTTTTACATTTTTTTTTACATTCTTTTCAGAAATATAATTTTTTTTTCTGAAAATATAACTTTTCTGAAAGTATGAAAAAAAATAATCCTTGAAAATCTCCCTTTTTTTGTTGATAAATAAACCTTCCCCGTGCCCTCCCTACAAATGACGATCCACAGATCTCCCCTAAAAACAGCTGAGCGAGTTCGCCTTAACTCATAAAGCCTTTTCGAAATGGAGAACACGGTTGCACATATGCATGAGGTCTTGGCCCCGTGTGCTCATAAACCTGAGGTCAAGTCGGTTCAGTGGCTAGGATTGCTGCTAACCTACTTATTTGCTGAATCTCATTTTAACGCGGTGAGACAGATGATTGTGTTTTAAAAAAAAAAAAAAAAAAAAAAAAAAAAAAAAAAAGCTTGTAAAGCAGTGGACATGTGATAAAGTGCTAAAATGTTGCATCACAAGCGCAAGCCGGCGACGTTATCTAATCAAAAAGATTGATTCAATAGTATGCTGTGTGACTGGCTGATAAAAAAGTGTGTCATTGATCTCTTCTTACATCAGGCTGATCAAATGGGACTGGAAAAAGCGCAGGAATAAAAGGTTGATATTTCAGTTCCGATAGATTTTGGTTTGGAGATTCACACATTGCAGGAAACTCTCGCTAATCGTGGAGGTTAGGAACCAAGAATCGTTTTGGGACGTTTTCAGAGGTTGGAGTGGGACAAAGTAAGTGCTTCTCAATTATTTTCTGTTATGCGCCCACAGCATGAAGAAAACAATTCTCGCACTCACCCCACCGCAACTTTAATAAATAGCATTTTTGTCGCAAAACAAACCTACACCGTCGGGTTAATAGACGCTGTGCACAACAATCGGCAAGGAGAGCGCCACTGCCACCTACTGGAGTGGAGGTGCAATGACACTTTTTGTAGTACGGCGGGGGGGGGGGGGGGGGGAAGCATGTGATCATACATCTAATTTCTTGTGGGCGGTTTTAAGGTCATTACATTTATATTAGCTTTTCCCCAAATAAATTGATAAAATTGCAAGTTAATATAATTTTCCTGATTTAAAAAAAATACAAATTGAGTGTTGAAAAATGGACCATTCTGGCAGGATCAATATACTAGCTTTAAACTAGAACCATAAAAAAATAAAATAAAATAAAATAAAAATTGTCGTCTGTTGTCTGCTTTTGAATTTGAATTCTACAAGTAGACAACAACTCGTCGTCTTTTTTAGATTCGGTGCAAAGCCAGCAGGAGGGAGGAAATAAAAGGGCGGCTCAACACTGACAAAATGCCTTCAACGCAGAAGTCACATTATTGCGCAAGACGCCGAACAAGTTTCTTCATCGTCGTTCTCATTACAAAGCCTTCCAAAAGACGTCAGCTGATTTCCGCCACACGCACACACACTAACGCACACATACAACACACGCACACGCGCACGCACGGAGTGTTCATGAGGAGTGACAAAGCGTCACGTCCTCCCGTCGGCAGCCGGCAGACGCCCTCCCCCCCTCCCGCTTTCAAGCGTGACCTCGATGACATCAGACTGTCATCGCCGTCACTCCCGCAAGGTAAACACTCGGTCCTGCACACAAACACACACAAAAAGAAAACGAACACCGGGAGCCTTTGTGTCAAATGCGGGCTCACTTTAAGGAGTGTTTGGGTCACTTTAAAAAAAAAAGTGTCAGGGAACTTGTGTGGAGAAAATTCAAATGCTTTGGTCATTTTCAAGCCAAAACGACACATTTGTCACAAAGAGTTTTCGTTTGAGGTATGAGCCAATGTGAGTTGGAGAGAATTTGATTTTGATTCTCGCAAACTTTGACTTTGGACAATCTCCTTACGGTCAAGATTAATCCGCACCAAATTCTTGAGGATCTACGTTGTTTCAGCAAAACCGGCCACGATCGGGACAACTTTTTGGTGTTTTCCACGTTTGACCTCGTTTGGGGCGGCACAGTGGTCGACTGGTGAGCACGACGGCCTCACAGTGCAGAGGTCGTGGGTTCGAACCCGGCTCCGACCTTCCTGTGCGGAATTTGCCGGTTCTCCCCGTACCCGCGTGGGTTTTCTCCGGGTACTCCGGTTTCCTCCCACATTCCAAAAACATGCGTGGCAGGTTGATTGGACACTCGAAAATGCCCCGAGGTATGAGTGTGTTGTTCGTCTTTGTGTGCCCCGCGATTGGCTGGCGACCAGTTCAGGGTGTACCCCCCCCGCCTACTGCCCGATAACAACTGGGATAGGCTCCAGCACCCCCCCGCGCGGCGGCCCTGTTTAAAAGACTACAAAAGAATCCAAATCGTGACGACCACGCATTTTGGAATTAATTTGGGAGGGAAATTAGAGGTTGAGAAATAAAAGGGGAAGAAAAAACCCTTTGCATTCACTACACCATTGACCAAATAAGCCGAAAAATAAAACCTGTTGTCGTCTCAATGCATCATCATGTTTGGTTATTTTGACAAACTAAAACTTACAAAGATCTTTATTTTCAGATGCAACCAGATTTGATGGGAGCAAATTTCTTTTTGGCCTTTTTTTCAACAAAGTGGACGGTTGGACGGTCTCTTTAAGATCAACGGCAATTTGCACCAAATTCATACCAGCTGCTTGTAGGGGGAAAAAAAACAACAAAAAAACGGGCGTCCTTTCACAACATTGGGAACTTGTGAATGCTCAGCGCGCTTCTGCATTCATCATTTTTATTGATTTCTAACGTTTTATAGAACGACGGAAAATAAAATCGAAATACAGATTTAAATTTCAATGAATCGCCTGAAAATGAAGCACGATCTGCACCGGAGTCTTACCATTTTAGTATCTACGTAGCTTGGATAGTTCCACAAAGTTTAAAGAATCGGGGAAAAAAAAATGCGGAAACGTTCTGCTGTTTTGTGTTTGAGCTTGCTTTGAACTTTGACCTCCCCCTTGAAACGATGACAATGTAGAAATACGATGGCGGCTCAAATGTTCCTGTTTGCAGTCCTCCTTGGAAAAAGAAAAAAAAATCTGGGCAGCCTTACTTTAAATCTTTTCTCTTGACTTTGTCCTTTATCCCGCTTCTTAGTCAGCTGTCACATGCTCCGCTTGCTACCCGCTCAGGCAACCTGCGGCCACGGCCGACGCGCTTCCACTTTTCTGCTGAATGTTCAGGAAAAAGTGGGCACGCAAGTGTTACCATGAAGAGAAATATTTAGCCACAAGCGCCCCCGACGTTGAACTGCCGCCGGCGTCTATATTTAGCCGCCCGCCACAAGCGCAAAAAGTGCTGCGCTCATCGAGATAACTTGAAAGGACTCTTCAACGGGCGAGATTAAATCCCGCCAGTCGCCGTCCGACATCCCGGTGCCAGTCGTTAAAAGACCCTAGGACATAAAAAAAAAAATACTTAAGCCACCACGTTAGCGATTAAAGGCTTGTTTGTAAACGATTTCCCTCGGAAGAGGCGGAGTCTGACGCCAAAGTTTCGCCGAAGTTTCGCGCATCGGTGAGACTTTTGGTTCAAAAGCGTCCTTCTTCATTAGGCTCCGTTTTAGCCGGCCAAAAATACGCCGACAAAAAACATTTTTGCAACGTTAACATTTGCTAGCATCAGAGGACATTGTTAGCTAATTGAAGTTAGCACACCACCAAGTATTTTTTTACAGTAAAAACTTCAGTTAAAAAAAAAAAAAAAGGTAATTCAACCAAACTAACGATAAAATGTGATATATTAATCCAATAATATTCATATAAAATAAATACGTTTTCATATGTTTTAAAAATATTTTTGATCTAGATTTCGTATTTTCTTCCCAAATTTTAAGTGTTTTTTATATTTTATTTCCCCAATAATTTGAGATAGTGTTCGGCCGCTTTTCTTAAATCTTTTTTTTTTTAAATTGTAATATTTGTGTATTTTTAGTAATAATGGAGGTTTCCGATTTTTTATTATTTTCTTTACAGTAAAAGGGGACTTAAAATGTAAAATGGACTTTATAAAGTTTGTGTTTTAATATCTTTTTAAAATAATTTGAGATTGCCGTCTAATCATTTGGTATTTTTTGCAAATATTCTGGACTGGTGCTCGCTCCTGAAAATGTTTATATATTTTTTTACATTTTTTTTTGTAATATTTTACTTTTTTATTTGATTTATTGATTTTTTTTTACCTCAAATATGTGCTTCTAATATGTAAGTATTTTTACCGAGGACGTGTGGAAAAAGTGTATTTTGTTTTCTTTTGGTTTTTCTTTTTTTTTTTTTTGCATGACAGATTTAAGGCTTCTGAGAACTGTTTTGATTTCAACAGGGCTGCTTCGAGAGGGTAAAAAGTGAGGGCACAGCCTCTATGAGCGGAACGAGGAAATATTTGAGGAAATCTGCGAGGAAACGCGAGGGTATTTCTGGACAGCTTGTTTGGCTTCATAAGCATCTTATGGGAGCGCTTGCCTTTCTTCACCTCCTCACCTCGTGTCGTCATGAAAGACGCTGGACAGCAGCCACAAATTAAACATTTCAACTTTATGACTTTTTCCACCAATTAAACAAATAAAGACGAGGAGGGCGGGGTTGGGGGGTGGGGGCGGTTCTGAGTATTGAGCAAGTCGAGGCTCGCAGCCAGCCGAGGGCTCCTCCTCCTCCTCCTCCTCACCCAGGAGAACATCCAGCTGGAAGCCATTGAGGGTGGGCTTAAAGGGAGGGGGGGGGCTCCTGAATGACTACAAATCAAAACCAGAGGAGGCCAAGATCAAGCGTGTGTCATACGTTTGTGTGTTTCTATCTATTTTTTTTTTTTTTTTTTTTTAATCGTGAATCATCGACGACGTTTCCCGAAAGCGACCTAAAGAAGCGGAGGAGGAAAAGGTGGGGGGAGTGGAGGTTGGATGGGGAGGCTTACGATTTTTTTTTTTTTTTTTTTTTTTTAACCATTCGTGAAGTCATTCATGACAGAAAAAAACAATTTTCTGGCTTCCACTCAAAACATAAAATTCGTAGTGTGTTTGTAATAGTTTTCAATAAATTATTAAATTCTTGAGGTGGTGAGTGAGTCACCCCTCCTCCTCGGCACTAAACACTTGACGGCCGCGAGTAATTTGGTGCAAAGGAGAAATAAAGAGGGCAGTCGGTTGGCGGCAACACGGGTACGTGCCGCAAAAAAACCCCCAAAAAAAACCAAAACATGACAGCAGGTCATTAGCGCATCAAGAAAAGTACATCACGCGCGTAACAAAAAGCGCATTTCCAGTTTAAGCATGAAAACACGAGGCCGAGTCCCATCAAATTTGGAACATGTCGTCCTCATGTTTCTGCAGTGATCGAATGCAATTGCTTAGCTTAGGTTAGCTGAGCGGAACAAGTGAAAGCAGCTGGCAACTGGCGGCGTTCCCGGGTCAACGCGTGAACATTACACAAAGGAGTAGGGGCCTCGATGAAAAGGAAGAGGAAAAAAAATCATTAGGCGCAGAGAAAAAAAAATTACAAGCGCAACAATTGAAAAACAAGTCACACTTTATCGTGAAAAAAAATCATATTTTTTTTTAGAAAGAAATTGTAATCTTAATAGAATAATGCATGTTTGATTTGAATTTTTTTTTGAACTTATTAATGACAGTCTTGCTTCAAATCTCCAGTGTGGGATGATGTCAGCTTCAACGTTGAATTCACGATACGGGAGTGAAAATTGTTGACACAAATTTGACTACCCGCGAGTCTTGCTTAAAACATGAACTTCAAACTTGAAACAACCAAGATTGGCTAAAACTGTTAAAAAGGTAAAAGAGGGCAAATTTTTACAGAGTGTAGTGAAACTGTGTTATAGGAGCAATAAAAACACACTTGCACAAAAATGCGACCAGATGATAATAATGGAGACCAGCAAATCAGGATGTCATATTATAAACTGAGAAAAAAAAAATTGCGGTTTTAGGTTGATTGGGGGGGACGTATTATACACAGAGAATATATTTGACATTTTCTAACGGTCATCAGTTACGATGTTCGGCTGTGTTGATTCCACATGGTGCCGCCCCCTCACGAGCGAGTATCCAATCACAAAACGCGTTCGTCAACTTCAACCTCAGGCCAGCGAGAAGGCCTTCATCAACTTGTGATCTGATTGGCTGTCACAACTGTCTATCAACCATAAACAGCCAAAACAGACGTTCGCTTAATTGTATCTGAAGGCCTCAGACGAATAGTGCGTGCTACCGGTATTGTGAAATCTGCCCGGCAACAGGAGCCAGCTGAATTCTGATTGGATAAAAAACACTCACCTAAAAATACAACACTAGGATATAATATGACATCAATGTGAAGAATATGATCATGATTTCTTGATCATGTTAGGTCAGCAGAGAAGGCCTCGATGGCCTTGACCGCCCACCACTGCTATTCAGTATACCACAAGAGTTTTTGCTCACAAGCAAAATTAATAGATTTTTATAAGAAAGGAAAAAAAGGTGTTCTCTTTATGCACAAAACAGAAATGAACCGTTGCTGGAAAACCGAGGTATGGACCCCACTGGCCTGTCGAGGTACACACACACACACACACACACACCCCAGAGAGAACCTGAAAACTGCGAGGCCGACATGCTGACCACCACTTCTTCTTGGATAACCCAACAACGGCTTTGACGGCAACGAGTGTGTGTTTTGCCATCAAGTTGTAGTGCCAACTTGTGACTGAGGCCCCATTGTGCGCCATTATTGCCGCTCGTTGGACACAGTCACACGCCAGCGATCGCGGCAAGGGGGCGTTGTGTAACAGCAGCTCAGCCCAAAGGAAAAGCGGCGGCAATGCAAACGCGAGGAAAAGAACGCAGCCTACAAGTGGGGATCATTTCCTGTATGGCGGCGCTTAGAGGCTATTTCTGTTGTTTGTTTTTGGAGAGAGATTTGCGGACACATAATCCCCGCAAAAAGAAAAAAAAAAAAGAAAAACAAAAGAAAAAAAGAAGTGATTTATTTATGAATTCCAACGCACAAGCTGGCCTCCAGAGAGCCAAGCGGCTGGTCGGCCTGCCAAAAGTCATTGGCTGATGTTTACACGACTGGATTGGCCAATTCCCATGGCGCGGTGGGCCTGCTGTGCTATCTTATTTATACAAGGCCCCGATATGGGAGAACAGAGGGGGTTTATTTTGGGCTATTCCCCCGTGGAAGGATCCCATTTCACCAAAGTGAAGTGTTTTCCTCCATACGTGCGCCGCTTCAGGTTCGAGCGGCTTTTAGCCACGATGGAACAAAGGATAAAAATCGGGAAAAAGGAAGAAATTGTTAGTCCGTCTCGAAAGTCATCATTCATAGCGTGATACAAAAAAGTATCAAGTCACTCTGTTTCACTATTTATGATTAAAAAAATATTTCATTATCATATCAATGCCAAATTGCCAATTGTATGTAAAAAAATTCAGATTTTTCCCTTTTTCTTTCTTTAATGAATCAATTATTCTCTTCATTTGTTTTATTTTTACCAATTTACACATTATTCTCAAAAAATTAAACAAATTCATTAAACACAAAGGATGGATGGATAAACAGATTCCTTGCAATTATATTTATTATAAACAATTCAAGGGATGTTCAATGCCACTTTCACTCTGAGTACTGACTGATACAGAGTCCCGATACCTCTAGAACTGACGTAGGCAAAATAAGGCCCGGGGGCCACCTGCGGCCCGTCAAACATTTTAATCCGGCCCGCCGAACTTGAACCAAATGAAATTAGAATTAGAATTAGAATTAGAAATCCCTTTATTGAATAAACCTTGTTAATGTTTTATTTTCTAAATACTGTGGTGCATCAAGGACACAAATATATTGTTGTCATGCTTTTGTTCACTTCCATTTGAAATTAAATTTATTTTTTTTTCTCTCCGATGAGGTGAGGTGACCAAAACACTCCATCCATCTGCTCCTGGTCCGGTCGCTCTGTCAAACCCATTGTGGCCCGCCAATCCAAAAGTTTGCCTACAAACTTTGATTTTCCTATTTCACGGACAATAACACACACTTGTACATATGCCACAGCAACCCCCCCCACCCAAAAAAAACCAACAACAATATACAAGCCGCGCCAGACCACCCGCAGTTTTCTATGTTGGAAAAAATGAGTTGTTTACTGTACGATTTTGTACTGTGAATGCGCATAAAAGTACATCAACAGATTGTTAAAACAGTGCCTTTTAACACGGCAACAACTTTGCGAATTAAAATAAAACAGACCCAAGAGAAAAAAAAACCAAACACATTTAGCGTATTTTCTGAACTATAGAGCGCCCCTAGTGGTGAAAGAAAAATCCACAGAAAAGCTGCACCCTTGTATTAGCCGCATGGTTCAAAATCTAGGGGAAAAATAGTGACAAATGACATGTGAATGTGAACAAAAATAAAAAATTCTGATGATGATTTGCTGAGTTGTCAAATTAATGTCTGATTTTCTTTTCTTTAAATTAGCGGTGGTGTTATGGCCTTCTCCGCGAGTACCTGTTGCCAAAAAATAAGGCCGGTATCGGTCTAAAAGCAACACCGGAAATCGCTACTCGGGCTTTCCTAAATAATATTGTTTAAAAATTATTTTAAAAAAATTTTTATTTAAATCAAATGCTGAACATATTTAATTCTAACCATATCTATAAACAACCTGGATTTTAGTTTTTTTTTTTCTCCCTATTTGTAGTATTGATTAAGAGTTGAATATACAAACAGGTGGGTAGTGTGAAAGGGGCTTCAAAAAATAAATAACAACAACAAGAGCCGGTCTACAAGTAGTGGCACATTTTGTTCTTTGGTGTTCTTGAAATCCGATGAATCACTCCAGGAAGTCTTTTCCACCCCGTTGGAGAGTTGACTCAAATTTGCGTTCAAATAGTTGATTTTGAGCCTGCACTTTCAATATTAGTGTCATGCGGTAAACAAGCTGGATGGATGAGTCACGCTCCAATGAGGCGCTTGGCAAGTTGCAGAGTTACAAAAATATCTGCCTTTTTACAAGAGAACAGAAAAAAAGAAAAAAAAAAAACACCTTGCGTCGGCCCAGTTCGATGTACATGCAATTTATTTTTTTTTGTCACACATCCGTTCGGGATTTAGGAGGGATTATACAAAAAGACGAGAGCATTTTGGGACGAAACGCCCCCCCCCCCCCCTGATGGCGCCGACGCCCGAGTCCAGATGTTTTGACGTCATAGCGGGCCGGGTTCCATGTCCTAATTAGGCCACAGGAAGACGTCCAAGAGGAGAACAGGATTCTTGTGATTTTTTTTTTTTTTTTTTTGATAAGGAAAAATAGAACTAAATAATATCACACATTACAACAACAAAGTCACACTACAATTACGAAAAGTAAAGCATTAAACTGCGGGTCATGTTTCAATTTAATGCTGCCTCGGAATGGGAAAGTCGGAAATAAGGAAAAATCCAACATAATATAATAATATTACACGACGAGAATACATTCGTAATGTTGGGAAGAAGAAAGACATTGCATCCTTGTGGCACTTTCCGAAAAAGAAAATATTTACGATGCTGTAGACTGTCTTACTGCAGCACTTATCGTCGTCATTTTATTTAACAAAAAAAAAAAAAGAAAAAAAAAGAAAAAAAAAGAAAAAAAATTGAAACATTACAAAGTAAACAAAGCAATGAGGCGTTGGGGGGGATTTTTTTTTTTTTCCCCCAAATGGAGGGGGTACTAGTAGCAATGGGTTAAACCAAAAAGTGTGGCACATTCCACGCCTCCTCTGCATGTTCCATGCAGTCTGCAGCACATACAGTAGACGCGGGGGAAAAAAAAAAAAAAAAAAGCCTGCTGGTGGCGGCGCTTGGTGGTACGCCTCCAGTGAGACACTGCAAAAAAGTTCTGTTTGAGGTAAAGTCGGAAAAGTGAAAACACCCCCAGATAAGCCGGTCTCGGGGAAAGTAACATTTCAGCTTCCTCGTTTCACATGACAAGATAAGACAGGAAATGAGCTCACGTCCTGCCTGCTGATGAGCTCCACACAAAAATGTACACAGCAAGCATTCCAAGGGCGCGCATGATGTCCACTGCGGCAATCAAAGCGCATTTAAAGACGAGGTGTTACGAGATTCGGGTCTCGTAAAGCGCCGCGCACAAACACACTCGAAGACGACGGCAATAATGCTTTCAATATTTTGGGGCATTTTTCTCGATTGTGTGAGTTAGTTCGCTAGCATGAAAAAACCAAGAGTGAAATTATCAGATGCGTTGGACGCAAAGCTTGTCAAGGAAGTACGTTGATACATTCTCAACTGTATGAAGATCTCTGTATGATTGGGGAGGAGCTAAATTTAGCCTGGATTGTTCGCAGAATTTACAGAGAGTCTTTCATGCATGCGTATGTTTTTGATAGAACATTCTTTTTTTTTTTCCTCAAAATCAAACAATCTCTAAGCAAACTTTTTGATTGGCGGGCCACAATGGGATCTAAAATTTGACAGAAGGGCCGGACCAGGAGCAGATGGATGAAGTGTTTTGGTCACCTCACCTCATCGGAGAAAAAAAAAATTAATTTAATTTGAAATGAAAGTGAACAAAAGCATTACAACAAAATATATGTCTTGGAAAAACCACAGTATTTAGAAAATAAAACATTAACAATATTTATTCATTTAATTTTTTTTTCAAGTTCGGCGGGCCGGATTAAAATGTTTAACGGGCTGCAGGTGGCCCCCGGGCCGTAGTTTGCCCACACCTACAATGTTGGGATTCGACGATTAATATGGGCAATTTTAAATGGTAGCTAAATGTTTACTTTTCGCGTCAGGGCTCAGTCAGTTGTCGTCGGACCTCATTGAAATCAGTCTTGTTTATGGCAGGCCTTTCAGATTTAGTCTTAGTTTTAAAGACGAAAATGCTTATTCATTTTCGTCACATTTAGTCATTCTTATTTGTGATCTTTTAGTCGAGTTTTAGTTGTCGGAAACGCCACAAAAAAGTTTTAGTCTCGTTTTCAAAAATGTAGTCACCGAAAACTCTAAAAGGTTTTAGTCCGTTTTCGTCAAAAAAAAAAAAAATAGGCCTGCAATGTTTCCACCCAATTGCAAGATTTTTTGATCGACTACTAAGGATTATGCATCACATACATAAAAGTGGTAACAGGTTTTTTTTTTTTCTTTTTGAATAACTGGGAGTTTGTGTTTTGTTGTGCCGGTGTGTGCAACGGTGTGTGGGCGTGCCCAAACAAGGATCGGTTGCACACGCGTTGCAATTTTTTGAACGACAGATGACATGTCCAATAGAAGGGATGTCATCAATTTTGAGCGTCTGACGGACCACACGCTAACAATTAAAAAAAAAAATTTCACGTACGTCACGATTTTGTCATCAAAGAACCTCGTTTAGCTCGTTAGCAAAAAAATATTTTCGTCATCGTTGACCAAAACAACACTGATTGAAATAAATCGTTTTGTCAATCAACGCTCAAACTGGTGAAAGACTTGCTTTCGCCTGCTATGAGTTGTTTTTTTTTTGGTTTGTTTTTTTTACAGGCCAATTTATTCAAAATCAAAAAAATTGCCGTACTATTGCAACCGTATGAATGTTTTTTTTTTTGTTTTTTTTTGATCAGGCAACAGCTTTCATAGTGACTCAATAAAAAGTGGTCCTCGCAATCGGACTTGGGGCTCCTTGAGAGTTGAGCAATATGAATTGTCAGCTGACACCGAAACGGACTCAACTGCAGCGCTGAGCTCATGACAGGCAAGCAAACAAGCGGAAAAGCCGGCGAAAATTCCCCCCGAAGGAGCATCCACGACTCTCAGCCGAAACAAAAACGAACCAATCACCATTTTAGGAACTGACTTCAGAGTGCCCCGCCAAGTTGCGATCATGGACAAAGTTGGTTCGCAGACCCCGTTGGACTTTGGACTCGGCCGGTGCTCAAAGAGGCAACAGGTCAACTTGCGGACTGGCCCGTAAACAATTCGTCCGGCGAGAACGAGGCCAACAGTCACAGTCATTTATGCTTTCGTGGAAAAAAGCGATGCTGCAATGAGGCTCGACGTCTCGGCGAAGAAATCGCGAATACTGCGAAGATGAAACGGACGGTTCCTACCTCATGGCCGGAGTGGTACGGCTCATCTTCTGATCGCCGAAATACGGTTGAATAAATCCCGAGCGGGCGACCGGAAACCTGCCAATGAAGAAAGACACGGGAAGAAAATTTGAATTCCTTTCTTACGATGTATTCTTTTTAGCGAGCTTCGTCTTCCGTTTTTCGGAAATGTACAACAGAAATCTGCAGCAGAAGACAAACATCGAGATCGGAATTCCTAGAAGGAAAAAATCTCACAGCTGTTATGCAATATCGAAGCAGCGGTGAGCGATTTGCGCTCTTTGTGTTCCCTTTTCACCCAAAAGAAATCAGGAAATGGGGGTGTGACGTGGAGTTCCGAGCCGCATCGCTTTAAGAAATGCCAAAAAGTATCGGGCTCTGTTGAGGGGCGGTTCCATTTTAACCTCTTAAGATTTTAATGGCAAAATGACCACACAGGGCAGAACCGGGCTGGTAGAACCGC
This sequence comes from Idiotropiscis lumnitzeri, assembly GCF_059441095.1. Lineage (NCBI taxonomy): Eukaryota > Metazoa > Chordata > Actinopteri > Syngnathiformes > Syngnathidae > Idiotropiscis > Idiotropiscis lumnitzeri. Next base: position 2,778,987 of record NC_142391.1, read on the forward strand.
GAAAAAAAACAAAACTGCTTTATCGTACTGAATCGAACGATGACCCGAAAACAAAGATACGGACGTTCCACTTTGGTCGCAAATCCTACGCCAATATTTTGAGACTCATTCACTGCCATTGACGGATAAAGAAGTCCAAAAAATATTTTCATTCTACCTTTGATGGCCGTGATTGAGTTAAGTGTATCAGACATCCGATTGACTGTTAAATACTGACTTTTTATCACCCCCCTCCCCCAAACACCCCCCACCCCCACCACCCCACATTCAAGGGTCACGGTAAAACACTTGTTCGTACTTCCACATCGACATTAAAATCCAGTCAAAGTTGGAAGACGATGATCCCTTTCTCCCAAAGCGACCCGAAGCCGCAACCCGACGACAACCTTGCACAGCCGTCCGTGTGATTTATTTGAAGAATTGCGAGTGTCGAGGCTGCAAAGTTCATTAGCCGGTGACACAAATTTTGTGGACGCTTCTTGACCGTGGGGAGGTTACGAGAGAGTGGGGCGGAGGGAGGGGGGGGGGGGGGTCGACACGAAAACCAGAACTCCAACTCGGACGAGGTCAAGTCCTTAGCGCGCCATGAATCATCCAAAAATCAACAAGCACGGCCCACTCCCACCGGAGTCTTTTTCCATGATCCGAGCACGGGTGACACGGAGTGGCTTCGAAAATAGGTCATAAAACGCGCGGCCCGGCTATATATAAAACTCCCTGCCAAGTAACAATGTTTTGAGGACGGCGCTGGGTATGAGAGGTGAGCGCCTGCGTCCTAACGTTACCTTCGGCCCATGCCTACGTGCGTGCCGCCGCCGCCAGACTAAACATAAACACGTCCCGAGCTTACATTCGAAGCTCGGAGGAGTGTGAAAGCGCCGCGTGGCTGCTAGCGGCAACGTTAACACGCTGGCAGATGTGCGGAAACGCGGCGACGACGACGACGGCGGTACTGGAAAAGTCGACGTCGTCAGAATCGCTTTTGCCGTGACAACTCCTAAAAGTTGAGGACAACTCAGTTTGGTGCAACATTTTGTGGTTTACGCCGACGCAATGGCACAATTTGCCGGCGATTTTTCCAAGGGGATAGGGACGGAACCCTGTTGCAAATATCGGTGAGGAATTGACGACTGCCCAAAAAGGTTTGTACTACCTATAAAGGCCACAAGATGGCAGTGAAACACATTCCTTCCCAATAGACCAGGCGCGGGCAAACTACGGCCCGGGGGCCACATGCGGCCCGTTAAATGTTTTAATCTGGCCCGCCGAACTTGAAAAAAATGAAATGAAAAACGCTGTTAATGTTTTAGATTTTATTTTCTAATTACTGTTTTGTGTCAAAGACATATATTTTGTTGTAATGCTTTTGTTCACTTTCACTCGAAATTAACCTATGGGTGAACTTCAATAGTCCCTTGGCCCAAAATACCACAAGATAGCGATAGCAAAAAAAAAGCACTAAAGCTGGGTCTAAAAAATAACAAAAAAAAAAAAATCAATATATAGATTTGAATCAATTTCCTTTTCATTGGCCGATTAACTCAGAAAACCATATATCGATACTTTTAATTACGACTTTTCCCCCATACGTACATTTACATGAATTCACAGGTCACGCGAGATCTTGTCTTTACGCGAAAGTAGCGTATCAAAACAAAATGGCGGAAGCAGTGAAGTCTGGTCAGGTCACGTGATCGATCGTGTTTGAGGTCAGGTCATGTGCAATAAACCGTACATGATTAATGTGACTGCATTGGCTTCAATTGTTGATGTAAATATTCATATTTTTACTAATGCATGGAGTTGCAGCAAGCAAGTTGCAGCATTTCTCCTGAGAATGCCTTCCATACGCTAGTAAAATCGATACTGCGAGAAATCCTTGATTGAATCAAAAATCAATCAAAGTGGACCGTGAATCGAATCGAATCAGGCCCTTGCGTCTAAAATCAAATCAATTTTTGAACTTTGAATTGATACCCCACTAAGGACCAAAACAGCAAATAGGTGACTTTTCCATGATATAATCGAGAAAATGCTCCTAAAAAAAAATGGAATAGTAATCATTTCAAACTGTAATTCAAATTCACCTCTTCCCCTAATCTCCACTGCCACTGAAAAACTAACCTCATCACATTTTTTTTTTTTTCACACAGTATCATTTCGAAGTGTTTACGTTATCCGGCTTCAAATTGCGATTGCTGTGCAAATGAACGTCCAAAAGAAAACATGGAAATGAGCTCTTGCAGGGTACCACCACAGAATATTTTTAAGCTTTTAAAGCGTTGGGACGGAAACAATAACAGAATGGTTTTCAAATGTTTTCAAGCTCCAGAATTGCCCTTGCTGTGAAAACAAACGCTCCAAACAAAACACACAAACGCTCCCAAAGAACGATCTCAGTGTGTCTTCCGGCGATCACGATAATGTTTCCTACATCTACTCCGCAGTCATTTCCATCTTGGAGACATGAATGCGAATGATATTTTTTGTGTTCCAATGCTTTCAAGCTCCAAAATGACGACCACTCGTTTTACGAAGTCGCATTCCAATCGGAGCATCGTAAAGAAGACAGGAAGCTCCACCCTCCGCTCACATCCTCCCTGTAACCTGGCTCACATCTAACCGGTGATCACACACATACGTGAACACTTTCATGCCTTTCCCCTTTTCTTGCCGAGGCGTTTCTGCACGATTTCTACGATACACACACCAGCGAATGAAATTAGCATCTCAAAAAGCCCATCTTTGTCTCATCCGCCGCCAGAACCCTGAGCCTTCGTCCCGGCTTTGAAAAGCCCAGCATTTGCTTCTCCTCACCCCCCCCCTCCCAATCCTTCATCCATAACCCCCCTGGACCCCTCTCCCACCCCAGCTCTGAAGGCCTTCATATTCCGGGCCCTCTCGCTGACAGCTGGCTCTGATTATGGCTGTGAAAAATGGGGCAGTCACGCCAACAATCACGCCCCCCCCCCCCTCCCACCCCCCAAACTCCCCCGCCCCCTCTCCAACTCCACAACATTCCTGCAGCATGACTCCGCACTTTCTCCAGACTGGTGCTGCATGGGCCCGTCGCCGCCTCCCTCTTCACCCCCCCCCCCCCCCCCCCCCCCATGCCTACACTCTGTCTTTCCTCAGCTGTCCCGTCCTCGAAAACAAGCACACAAGTTTATGTTCACCGACTGACCGACGAATATTTTTGGCAGGTTTTGCCATGTTGAGTTATAAGAACACCAGGTTGGGTTCTATCCACCCCCCCCCCCCTCCCCCTTTCCTCCCCACCACCCACCACAACGCCGCGCCAAACATTCCGCCTGGATCTCACCTTCATGCTCCTGCCTCAAACTCCGGGCAGCGCACCCAGAAAACATAAATGAAACTAATTCCGCCGACATAAAACTCACGTTGGCTGGAAACTTGCGCTGTTCATTAGCGCCAGTGATTGTGAGGGATGAATAAACAGTTGTGCTTGAGGGCTATAAAACTAACAACATCCAGTGAAAATAAATGGACTGTATATCTTACATTTGAAGGCTTTGTCAGCAAGTTTTTTCTCACCACTCGGGTCGCTTTGGGTCGGGGAATACCGTGGGAAAGAAAGCGCGCCGCTTTTAATGCAGCGATTGTTTATTGATTTTGTCCTTTTGTGGGGGCGATCAGTTCGGTGAACTTGTTGACGAGGGTCGAAAAGGGTTAAGAAGTCACGTGAAGGCCTTTGAGACTTTTTTTAAATTAAAGTCAGTATTAGTCATAGACCAATATGCTTTTTTTCAGGGCCGATACCGATACCGATGATTAGTTCTCGTGGAGGCCAATAATATGTCAAGCCGATATTCATTGGTTGAAAAAAGGAGGTAAAATGGTGTCAAAAAAAAAAAAAAAATACTCCATAACGTGACTTAGTTTAAATGCCTTTAAGCACATTTTTATTTCACAGCTTTAGCCATTTACAACATTTTAAAGCTTTTTAAAAAAAAAAAAAAAAAAGTCAACCAAAAAGCTCCCAGGCTCAACAACCGTATAGTTCGATGAAAACAAACCTCTCTTGAAAAATTTACTCCAGCAAATAGTTTTCTATTCGATGTTATGTTGTAGTAGAGTGAGAATTATTCAAATTTCGGAAAGTCTGTTGTCGTGTGTGTGACTCGAGGTGAAAAAGCAAACAGGCAGCTTCCTGCTGATTGGCTGCTACCCACTGCACAAGGAAACAATCGATGATACTGTGGGCAGGCTAATCTGCTTCTGCAAGCAGGGTCACCAGCACAGCAGAGCGAGAGCGAGAGAGAGAGAGACAAATAGAGAGAGATGGCGAGAGAGAGAGAGGGAGAGAGAGGGAGAAAGAGAGAGAGAGGGAGAAAGAGAGAGATGGAGAGAGAGAGCGAGAGGGAGAGAGAGAGCGAAAGAGAGAGAGAGAAAGAGAGAGGGAGAGCGAGACAGACAGACAGAGACAGAGAGAGCGAGATGGAGAGAGAGAGCTAGAGAAAGAGAGATGAGAGAGAGAGAGATGGAGAGAGAGAGAGAGAAAGAGAGATGAGAGAGAGAGAGAGATGGAGAGAGAGAGAGAGACAAAGAAAGATGGAGAGAGAGAGAGAATGAGAGAGACAGAGACAGAGACAGAGAGAGAGAGAGAGAGAGAGACAGAGACAGAGAGACAGAGAGAGAGAGAGAGAGAAGGAAAGAAAGATGGAGAGAGAGAGAGAGAGAGAACGAGAGAGAGAGAGAGAGACAGAGACAGATACAGAGAGGCAGAGAGAGAGAGACAGAGAGAGAGAGTGCTGCAGTGAGCCACAATAGACCAGCTTTTAATTTGTCAGCCTTGAAAATTATAAAGGCTGATGCCGATTAATGTCGGCCGGGCCAATAATCGGCCTATCACTCGTCGGTATAAATAAATACGACTTGACTTGAACCTGTCGACTGGTCGTTTTACGAACTAGCTGATGTTACGGCTGAACGATCTGCTAAATTGCTAATGCAGCCGCCATCTTATTTTATGACTAGATGGGTATTGACGGAAATACAACATTTCTGTTCATATCTGCTAACGCGGTTCTAGCCAGACTTCTGTTAAAGGTCGACTGTCACCTAAGCACTTATTTTGGGTCGTTCCCAACGCTGTATTTCACTTTAGCAATTATGACGCTAAGTAACTCCTCGTTCGCCTCCTTGGTTAAAATGTGACTTTTTAGTGGGGATGATCCGCATCACGCATCCGATTAGTTTTATTTTAAAATGTAACATTTTACACACGCCGGCCTCCCGTGTGAGGGAACTACAGGCCGTTTCGTCCAGTGCGTGTCCGCGGAGGGTGCTTGTTAGCGATAATTTATCGATACCATTTTCTATTGATATCAATCACCCAACTATCGCGATATATATCGATATCGAATTATCATCACAGCCCTATGTCAACGTGGACCATCCATCGAAGTAGTCAACCGTAAGCATGATCGGCAATTGATGCGTACGCTCCAATATTCCAATCTACTCAAACGACAACCCACAATCGGCTACGTCACGTGTGTTACGGAAATAAGTGGAATGACCTTGGTGGAAGTCGCTATAGGCACACTAAAGCCGTAAGATTCAATTTGACGTCCTTTACACTCACCCATCCCACTAACGTATTTTAGTTTAACTGCGTAGCTTGTTTCCAAAAATACCGGCCGGTTATTTTCCAACACGCTCTATCCTATCTGCCGTATCCAAAACGGCCGCGCTAATCCCGCTGTCTAACGGGGGAGTGGAGACGGGTCGGAGGCCAGCAGATGCCCCGTGTTGGGTTGCATAAACAAGATGGAAGCCTTTCATCATCCATCATGTTGACGAGCAGACCTCGATGTTACCTCGGCGCGGAAGAGTCGCGGCTGCGCTCCATCTGTACGTCTTTGACCAAGTCGGCGTACAATTTCACCGTTGTTTTAAGCATTTATTATCTTTGCAGAGGTTGTTAGGTTTGTTTTGATTGACGACTTCCTGTTCAGTTCGCTGTCAACTTTTGATTTTCTGTTAACCTCGCAAAAAAAACAAAAAAAAACGCGATATACATTGTTAGCTAACTAGTCGATGGGGGGTGCATTTTTACTCCCGTTCCATCCCGCTCCCACAGAAAAAAAAATCCTGGCCGGTCTCAGTCATAGTAAGAAAATAAATAAATATAAATCCTGTCCCGTCCTGATCCCGAACTACCATTCGCATCTTGCTCCCGCTCCCGCTTTGGAGGTCAACTACATCAAAAATTGTGGTTTTTTTTTTTCCTCTAATAATCCCGTTGCCATCTGCTCCCGTGAACTTTTTATCCTGTAGTGTCCCAATTGCATTCTTAAAGGTAAAAGTTGATTCCCTAAAAAAAAAAAAAAAAATCACCCTCTAAGGGTCCATTGAACTTTTCAACCGGGGTTGTTCGAAGAACTTGTCCGCAAACATTTCGAAATAATTCCTTTTAGAGCTGTACGGAGAAAGCGCTGTTATCATGTCATCGGAATCTGATACCGGTCCGTACCTACAGGGGAATTTGATGGATTGTTGAATTTGACTGAAACTGCCGGGGATCATATGGCCAAAAGTGGCGCAAAACTTTCCAACCAACGCATTCTCATGAGATCAACTCTCTTTCTTACAACACAACCAGCCTAAAAATATATATATATATATTTTTTTTTAATTTAAAAAGAGAGAGCGAGAGGAAATTTTGAAGTGTCATAATGGGAGTGAAACTTGTAATGTCCTGTCATCACCCGTGGGCAGGTGTAAATGGAGATACAGTCGCAGTCTGTATTCAAATGAGATGCCACGCAGTGAGTCATGCGGCGTGAACAGTGCCCACGGTGGAAGTACCGCACCTACGTTGCTGTATAGCGCTTTGTCTCACGCAATCGTTTTACCCGGTCACATCGTAACAGCCGCCAGGATTCTTGCGTGTGGATACATAGTAGTGATAGATCGATAATGTTTTTTGTTTTGTTTTCCAGGGCCGATACCGATGCAGGCCGATAACCGATATTTCAAGCCGATATTCATTGGCTGAAAAAAGGGGGAAATGGTGTCAAAATTTAAAAAAAATAAAATTTTCTCTTCGGTGTGAGTTGTAGGAGACTGACATTTATTCAAATTTCGGCAAAGTCTGGTGCAGTGCGTCTGACTCGAGGTGAAAAAGCAAACAGGCTGCTGACAATCTGCTTCTGCAGGCAGGGTCACGAGCACAGAGAGAGAGAGTGAGAGAGAGAAATGTGCTGCAGCGAGCTAAAATAAACCAGCTTTCAATTTATCCGCGTTGAAAGTTAAAAAAAACGCAGGTGCCGATTATCGGCAAAATGACAAATATCGGCCCCAATAAACGGCCCGGCCGATAATCAGTCTATCACAAATACATAGCAAAGTACGCGTTTGAAGCAGGTGAATTCCGAGTGGGCATGTAAAGGGTGGTTGACATTACTAAAAACAAGCTGGAGTATTGGATGTACAGTCAACGCTCGCAACACGATCTTGAAATCACGATTTCGATCCCGAAACGATAAATCGTTCAGCCCCTTTAAAAAAAATGCTGAAAATGTATTTTAGGGATTTTAGAGGTCCAAACATGTCCCCGTAAAACTGATTCCTGGAATCTTTTGGGTGAATGAAAATCCCGTGCACATTAATTTCACTAATAGACACAAATCCTGTCAGACATAAATCTTACATAAAGAAAAATAAATAAATAAAAATCTCAAGGACCCACGCATGGAATTGCTCGGGGAGTCTGCCATTTTGGTTTGAGCAGCCATTTTGGGGAAAATTCCACAGCTTGAATTAATCCTGTTGGAAAAAAAAAAATCACCCAAATGAGAACCAATCGGAAGGAGGTTTCCGAGACATCTGGGCTATGTTCAATTGGCATTTTTTATTTTTTGCGCCTCTGGCCTCTTATTTGGGCGCAGCATGACGTTAAAGATGTTTTTGTTTTTTTTTAATTTGGGAATTTGTCTTTGATTTTTACAGTTCCAAGACCATAAACAAATGTCATATCCGAAGAACCTCATGATTTTTTTTTTTTTTTTTGGTCTTTTAACATCTGTTTAGCCTTTTCGCAGGCTTCCATAATATCACTTTAATAACATTCTTACATCAGCAAATCATCCGCGGTAAAATCTAGCTCCTGTCGAAGATTAGGCTTTGTCCTTTTCTGTTTTTCCTGGCATTTGATTGCGGAGGGGATCTGTCCGATCATTTTGTAAGGGCACCAAGCAGATTTTTCTTTTCTAGAGGGTATGTGAACTTTTTTTTTTTTTTTTCCAAGACAGCGACAGATAGAAAACATGAGGGACTGCTGCTTCCAATTGGGTTGAGGGCGAAAAAGAAAGACAGGATCGGCTGGCAGTAGTTTGGCGTTGCGGCTTCGGGCTGGTCGACTCTTTGGTAAGCGTGCCATTGTTTACGAGCAGGGGTTGGGCTGAACAACTAGAATAAAAATGGTCATTTCTGGGAAAGACATTGAGTTTTTTTCTTGGCCTTTGTAGAACCTATAAGAGGTAGTAAAAAAAAAGAAAAGTGGGGTAAGGAGAGAGAGAAGCCAAACCAGAGAGTGTTTCACATGCGTAAGGAAGTGTTTCCATATTCTGGTGCCGAACAAAAAAAAAAAAATTAATTTGGCCTTTAGTCTCATTCCAAAGTTTACCACTCAAAACTGGCATATCCCATCATAACACTTGTTCTCAATTAAAAGTTGTTTTGTTTCGCAGTCTTGGTGCGTCGCAAATGGCAACTGTTGACAAAAACAGTCGTCGTTTCGCAATGATGAATTAGTTGCGCAGTGCTAACAGGCCGGCCATGTCATTTTAACAGCTCGGAATCAAGAACATGATCCGAGAGCAGTCACGACCCGTCCATCTGAGCCGGAATTTGAATTTTGGATTTCCTTTCCGAATGCAGTCGTTTTTTTAGCACCATGCGTCACCGCCGTTCACATGCTCGGATATTCCAAGACTCCTTACGCACCACTGCTCTGATGTGATGACAGACAGAAAAACGCCCGCACGATTGTATCTGAAGGCCTCGGCCGAATAGTGCGTGCGACTGGTATTGTGAAATCTGCCTAGCAACACGAGCTATCTGAATTCTGATTGGATTAAAAACTCGCGCAAAAAATACAACACTAGGATATAATATGACATCAATGAGAAGAATATGATGAAGATTTCTTGATGATGTTAGGCCAGCAGAAAAGGCCTTGACCGCCCACCACTGATGTTCTACATAGGTTAACCTGAACGTCGAGAAAAAAAATATGTGCGTATGTATATATGCGTTAGCAAGCTAGGCTCTGTGACATGTGAAGGTTACTGTAGGTCAACGACTTCAAACATAAACAATACTGTGCTGGTGTCGGTTTATTCATCGGAAGAAAAACAATAATACACGACGGTTCTAAAAGCGCCTTCAAGCCGCCAAGTGCTCGGGCTCACTGGTATCGCCGACCGTGGTATTATTTACGTCTATGATACACTGTTTGGTAAACATACACAATCCAGAAAGTTAAGCCAGTGATGAAGTCAGTCCCGGAAAATATCGTGTGAGCGTGTTTTCAGGAGGAAATTACTCAGCCGTTCGTCTTGATCTCTATTCACCAGCCGGAGTTTTTGCTCATTTCCTGATTGTTCTTCACTGAACGCAAGACTTTCCCGGGATTACGTGGCTGTCTGGGCGCATTCCCAACTGTAGCCTTTTTGTGGCAGGTGAACAGGAAAAAGATGTCCCGGGTTTGTCCTGCATCTAAAATCAGGAGGTGGCAGTCTCTGCCTAATTTCAGGACGCCGCTTGCTCGAAAACCTCTGACATCATGTGAACTGTTATTATTTGCGTCGCGCTAAAATGCAATTATGGGATTTTTTTGGGTATGGCTACCAACAAAGCATCACAAATCAGCAAAAAACTCGGCACTCGTAAGTTAAGCTACCGCTAAGAGCTGGGCACTTGACCCTTTTTTGGTCGGTCAGTCGCCCAACCTGTAGCCGCTATCTCGGTACCCATGCGGCCTCGACCCTCCGGCATTTTTCTTAAAAACTGTTGAGTCCTGAACCTGTTCAGGCCACCCCCCCCCCCCAAAAAAAGTGTCCGTGCATGATACCGCCACGGGACATCAGCTAACATGGTCCTCCCACCTACCAATGGGGCAAACCATTACACGAGGGACGGGGTAGGGGGGGGGCGGTTAACCTCAATAATTAGAACGATCATTAGGTGGCAAGTGGGTAACCTGCTTTGACTTTCCCTCTGTTCTGTCAGTGGTATTGCCCCCCCCCATTTCTTGTAATGGTATGCCCCAGTAGCAGGTGTTCGTGATGTCACAAGAAGGAAATACAGGCACGCTTGAACGCACACTGCCGTCTCACGGCAGTTGGTAGTGGCGCTACTGATGCAATTTTTGTCAGGCCAGACTAAAATCCTCCTCCGGCCTTTGTTAATCAAACCCTTTTTTTTTTTTTTTAATTTGTCACCATCCTGCCGCCCCAAACAAAAACGGGTGTCCAGCCGGGCCAGAGGGTCGGACCATTTTGCTACTGCTATACATGATTTGAGAAATAGAAAACATTAAAGGACAATAGACTGCATGTACTTCTCAGATTAATAATTGCTTGAGCCAGTGGTGGGCACGACATACACGCGTGATAATGATCACAATGGTACCAGCTCTGCCTTAATTCAAGCCAAGAAAAAAAAAAACAACAAAAAAAACGCAATCCACCGACAACCCAAGATGGAAGTAGCTCGACTGTGCTTTTGTTTTTGTCACGGCGGCGTCTATTAAATCCTGCTGAGCACAACTCCTCCTGGAGGCTTGTGGTCATCGTGGCAAGTTAGACGTGAGGGGGGAGAATGCGGGTTAAAACCATCCAGCAGCGATTAGTCGTCCATACAAGCATTGTTAGCGGTCAACCGCCGAGCGGTCTTGCCGACAGCATTCCCACGACGCTCGCCAAACCTGTCCATCCCACCAACCGTACTGGGTGGGCATCGAGATGCCATGTCAGTGTTGATCCGAGTCACGTGGTCAGATTTAACTCGGCAATTTTAGGACTTGACCGGGATTTGGTTTTCAATTTGCCTCAGACTTGAAATCTGCGATTTGCACGATAGTGTGTCACTAATTATTATTATTTATTATCTTTTTTTAAAGGAAAGATCATTTTGTGTGGCGCACATAAACCGGGCAAGCCGCCAGAACGCTCCGATGCCGAGCAGCCGAGGCCACCTTCGCGAAGCGAGTATCATGAAGGGAGCTCGAATTTTTTTACATTTGGAATCAAAGATTAGGTTTTAACTTTCTTTGTCACTCTATAACCCACAAAAGTAGTTAAGCTACGTTGACATCTCAATTTAGCTCGCTGATAGCTCGTCAAAGATTGCATAACTTATGATTTGCTTCACACAAGTCATAACTTGACTTTGTTTGGACTTCACTTACATTTACAGAATCCACAGTTTACAACAAAAAAAACAAAAAAACGGTAGTGCTTCATTTAACCGGGTGATAATGAATATTATAAAAATACCGACGACATTCACCCGCAGTCAGTTACTCCCGCATTTTCTTAACTGGATATAAACGGCAATGCACAGACGTTTCTCCCGTCAATAAAACGCGTCAAAAAAACAGCCCGCGGAACTTGGAAAAAAAATGAAATGAATAAGTCTTGTTAATGTTTTATTTTCTAAATACTGTGGTTTTTCAAAGACATATTGTTTTGGAATGCTTTTTGTCACGTATATTTAAAATTTAATTTATTCTTTTCTCCGCTGAGGTGAGGTGACCAAAACACAACATCCATCTGCTCCTGGTCCGGCCCCTCTGTCAAATTTTAGAACCCATTGTGGCCCGCCAATCACAAAGTATGCCCCACCTCATTTTGGCCGTGGAAACAGAAAATAACGTGAAAACACCACCGACAAATCAATCCATTAGGCTTGCGAAACCAAAAATTCTCATGGACACAGCAAGAGCATTCACGGAACCCAAATTAAAGGCAAAATCCCCCCGTTGAAGTTGTTGAGGGGGTAACCCGATCGCGTTTACATGACCAATATACGATTAAGAAAAGGAGCACCCCAGGGGTCTTATTCGGGTTTTTGCGCATTTAAATAGCCTTTAAAAAGCGCAAAACGGCCAATAGTCATGTTTTAAAAGGGGGATCGACTGCATGTAAATTTAGTCACCGACTGTCTTAGAAAGTTAACTTATTGTTTAACTGATTCCCACCCCTAGTCCATAGCATCAAGCCGCCGAAACAAGAGGATGAGACACCATATTTCGGAACAAACAACCAAATGTTGTCATGTCCAGTCCCAAACCCTCTCACAGGTTTCCGCTCCCTTGCTGGGAAAAGGCCAGACCTGAGCGCTGGTCCAGGTGTCGGGACCATGCGGCGGACATTGAAATGGGATAGTCTCTGACTCCTAGCTCTACACGGGAGATAATCAATGGGCTTTGTGCGCCGTCGGAACAGTGGAGTGCATTCTACTGGCCTGGTCCATCTGTCTCAGATTCTCCCAGGCCTCACAACCGGCCCTGTGTGGTCACTCGGCGATTTGAGTCGGACACATGGACCGAAGACCACTGACCACTTTATCACCACATCTTTTAGACAGTGATGGATATCCCTCGCAAGAAGTGTTACCCCCTCGACACTGCTCACACTGAACAAAAACTCATCGTAGCTTGAAAATCCTTGGTCTCCCCACACCGACACACCCCGAAAGATGAACCCACATTTTGTGAATAGCTGATCTAAACAATGCACTGTGATCAACTTTGGCCAGAATCTGAACATCACACATCCCCGCCGAGTTCAAAACAAGGGTTTGGAAGTCCTGTGCATCCCACAGAGTTGGCGCACCCCGCTACCTGCCACAATTATCCCCCCTAAAAAATTTCAAAAGACTTTGAAAATCGTTCTTCTGAAGCATGGATACTGGTGAGCCTTTCCCAAACCTTTAGAACCATACAAACCGTTTAAATTCCGAACCGATTTGGCGCACCCCCGCTTCCTGGCACACTTACCCCCCCTCAAAAAAAAAATTCTCAGCAGTCTTTGAGAATCGTTTTTCTGAAGCATGGCTATTTTGAGCATTTTTCAAACCTTTAGAGCCACAAAACCCATTCAAATTCCAAACATATTTGGCGCACCCCCGCTACCTGGCACACTTACCCCCCCCCAAAAAAAAAATCTCAGCAGACTTTGAGAATCATTTTTCTGAAGGATGGCTTTTTATAGCCTTTCCCAAACCTTTAAAGCCATACAAACCGTTTAAATTCCGAACATATTTGGCGCACCCCCACTACCTGGCACACTTACCCCCCCCCAAAAAAAAAATCTCAGCAGACTTTGAGAATCGTTTTTTGGAAGCATGGATACTGATGAGCCTTTCCCAAACCTTTAGAGCCATACAACCCATTCAACTTCCGAACCGATTTGGCGCACCCCCCTCTACCTTCGTCCACATCCTTACAAAATGCATTTGTTCTGTCAACACACTTGTAATTTCAAGCACTTGCCTCTCAAATCATATTCCCCTATTGAGTGAAATGAAAGGAAATGCCTTTAATCCGGTTAAGCCACGCCCCCTCCCCAAAAATAAAGCAAAACTATTGCAATCATGTTTTTTTTAAGGGGAAATAATGACTCAGTAAATAGTATTAGTTGGATTAAATATTTGTTACTTAAAAGGCATATAACGCCGTGATTTAGGATGCTAATATTTGGTAGCGGGCAAAGGAGCTTGTTTGAAATACACAACATGTAATTCTCTTTGTTTTATTTTGAGTTTGGCAGAAAACTGGGAGTGACATTAAACATCTTGAATGATTTAATGTTTGCCAAACTGTCCAAAAAAAATCAGCCCAACCATTGCTCGCATTTGAAAAACAAAATCTCGGGGTCACTCGTATCTCAAGGCATCAGTGTATTGTTAAATCAGGCGTGGGCAAACTACGGCCCAGGGGCCACATGCGGCCCGTTAAACGTTTTAATTCGGCCTGCCGAACATGAAAAAAATTAAATGGATAAACCTTTTTTCTAAATACTTTGCCGTGTCAAACAGATATTTTGTTGAAATGTTTTTGTTCACTTTCATTTAAAATTAAATGTATTTTTTTTTCTCCGATGAGGTGAGGTGACCAAAACACTCCATTCATCTGCGCCTGGTCCGGCCCCTCCCTCAAATTTTCTAACCCATTGTGGCCTACCAGTCAAAAAGTTTGCCCACTCCTGTGTTAAATGATGTGAATGCATACAGTATTCTTTGAATTCATTTGAACATGTGTACCTAATAAAAACCTGAAATGTCCTGCGAGTTCTAATACGGATAAGATCATATTTTCTTCAGCACTGTGGCCAAATGTGTCAAATCAGCCTATTTGGTGTTGAACACTCAGCTGTACTGGGAAGTATTTTGAAAGTCACGCTCCGCTGCTGCTGCTCCTCACATGTTGGTTGAGAAAAAGGCGGAAGTTATATAAACATCACTTTTAATAGGGGATGAAGTAACGCCGAACTAATCCATTGCGAGACGCCATATCACTGCATCGCATTCATCAAGAAGGCCGTTAACCGCCGAGTGTATTTTATCTTCCGCAGGGCCGTATTTCTTCTTTAAGACGCTCTTTCATGAGCCTGTGGTTTGCCTAATGTGGGATTTGGTGCGACGCACGTCGGAGATGACCGCGCCGCCAGTGTTTGTGTTTGCGGTTGATTTAAAAAAAAAATAATAATAATTAAAAAATAAAAGCGTGTGCGTGCATCACGCAGGGCCGCTAGTGTGTCGCCGTTACGCAACGCGGGTCAAAGGAACGCCGCTTTGACCCGCATGTCTAATCTTGGATATCGTCGGCTATTTAAGATCAGTTAAATCAGCGGTGTGAAAAGTACGGCCTGAGGGCCAAAGATGACCCATTTCCTTCTGTCACCTGGCCCTCCTCTGAGCATTTACATTATCTGGAGTCCGGTAATATTTGTTGCTTTTACTTTGCAGTTTGTCCGCTTATCTCATGAAATCAAATGGTGAACTTGATTTATTGCGAATAATACAATTCAGGGTTATATTAGTTTGGTATTTTTCAGGATAGTTAGTTGTAATTAGTGTGTTCGTTTCTATTCATTTGTTTGTTTGTTTTTTAATTCCTTAATTTTTTTTTAATACATGGAGTCTTTGTCGTGTGCAAGATTAAAAATAAAAAATAAACTAAAATAAATAAAGTTCTCATACGACAGTTTTACCCAACATTTTCAGTACGAGGGTTAAGCAAAAACTTTTAAAATGAACTTTGAAAGCTCATGACGGATTTTCGCTAACGTAGTTTTACCAACTTAAAGTGTGTGTAACTAACGTAACCTTCCTCCAGACTAACTTTTTTTTTTTTTTGAAGTTTTCTCTACTCTTTTTTTACGACATTACTGATAAATTTTCTGAAGTGTGAAGCAGAATTTTTTTCCCGCACGAAAACATATACATGCATAGTCATTTCCAAAGGTAATAATCCAAAAATGTACTGATCGCACAGACTCAAAGCTAAGGAGTTTACGGGCAGTCTGGAGCCTTGTAATGTAAACAACTTTACAAACACATACATAAATAAATATATTTTATTAAATACGTGATGAATTAATAATACCTTTTGGACCGGAGAGTCTGGCGAGTTCTGTTAAATGGGTGCCTTGTTTCAATAAAGGTAGGAAAACGCTGCATTACACACTCACAGGCAGAAAGCTGCCCTCTGTTGACCATTTGCTGCAACTGCAGCCAGGTGTTTTCCGCCTCACCCCCCTCCCTCACTGACCCGCCCTCCCCTCCCCCCTCACCCCCCCCAGTGTGTTTCTTTCATCTACTGCTTGCAAAGATAAAAACCCTGTCATCCCACTCCCGTCATTTATCAGCGAGCTCAGGCCGAGCCCGCCTCGCAAAATGGAATTGAAAGCGAGCGGTGAGTGAGCCAGTGTGGCCTGAATGCAGACAACACAAGGCTGTCCTGGCTGCTCAGTTACAATATGATTTGACCGCAAAATGCTTGAACAGCAAGCGCTGGATTGTGCTGGGCTGATAGTTTAAGGCCAACGGGTTCATGAGGCATCGAGCCGTAGAAAAAGACAAATCTGGATGGTGAGAGTGAGTCCGATTAGCGTGTCAAATTGATGCCATGCTCCAGAAAATCTTAAAGGGTATGAAAAAAACACTTTGATTAGATTTTTTTTAATGTGACCAAAGCCCAAGTAAGAGCTACTAAGCACGTTTTTTTTTGTTGAGTTCCCCCCCCCCCAAACTAGTTGTGCATGAAAGATATTACAAGAACATTTTACGGAACTAATATACCAAGAAATAGTCATAGTTTGATAACCTATTTTGAAATAATGAATGTTAAAATATTGTGCAGTCAGAAAAATCATGGTATGAGAAAACAATTTTTTTAAAAATCCAAAAATTGAATTAAAATATTACACAAGGTGGAATTTTCAAAGAATATATTGTGAAAAGTTCATTTATTTAAAAAAAACCCATTAAAACGCTAATTAACGTCAAAATGAAGGCTGTGACTAACGCTGACTTTAATAATCAATTTAATTTTCATCCCTTTCATCAAAAATATTCAAGGTCAAATTAACTGAGTTTAACAAGGTCTCTAAATGATGAATTGATTATTACAAATATTTATCGATTCATTTGATAATCAATTACTTGTTGATTTATGGATTCATCCCTGTAGTCAAAATAGGATGGGAAAAAAATGCTAAAATTACCCCAAAATAATATAAAATGAGAAGTAAAATAACTATTGTAAATATTGAATGAGAATTTTAGGAGGAAAAAATGTTAATGTATGAAAAATGTGTACATGAGAAGACTCAAGATTTTATCCGACACTATAATCCAACTACGATCTTGTGTAATTTTTTCATAAATATTACGACTTCCTACGTACAATTTCCTGATGCAATTTAAAAAAAATCATACTGCCACTGTGACCTTAACGTTGTAAGTCTACGAATTGTATTTATTTTATTGACAGTAGTCATCAATCATCACAAGTTTTGCCTTTGAGCGTCTCACAAATGGATTTGCGACAGCGTTGTGGGATTTTGCAGAAAGTTTCTCAAGTGTCAACGAGCTGCTTGTTGTCGTCGTGCGTCACGGCCGTTTTGGAAACGCTCCATCTTGGCAAAGAGGAGGACATCTGACGCAATCTCCTTAAGAGAGCTGGCCCGTTTTTTTTTTTTTTTCTTTTTGTCAGGAAACAGGTGCCTCCTCCGAAAGCTCGGAAGGGAGTTACACAGAATCGAGAAGGCACGACAGCGCACGGCGGCGTAAACAAGAGCGCCAGGTCAAAAACTTGCTAAGTTTCCGTCATTCGTGTAACTACTTGTCAACATTGTGTGACCCGTTTCGATTAATCCCTCGCAACCGTGTCGAAAACGTGAGTCTGGAAAAAAAAAAAACTTCAGTCACTACACAGTCTTTATCTTTTTTTTAATAATATTGAGACGTGTCCTTGTCTTATTGTGATTTTTATTTGAGTAATCTTATTGGGACTTTTTTCTTGAAAAAGAAAATTCCATTTTATTGTCGCAATATGAAATATTTCTCAAATTTTCTCGGAAGCTTAAGACTATTTCTATAATATTAAAAAAAATTCAGAAAAAAATGTAATAAATCTAAAAAAAATTCTCATTTTTTTTCTTGGAATCTAATGGGAGAAATATTTGATATGTAATATTATTAGTAATATGACTTTTTACTTAGGAGGGGGAAAAAAATTCCCAGAGGGGTTTGTTATTTTAATCAAATAACTTCATGCATTCATCTCAATAAAATGTCTACTTGCTCTCATAATATTACAAGTTTATTCCAGTAAAAAAACTTTATTTGTGAAAAATTCATAATTCTAACCAGACTGAATTTGGGTTAGGATATTTTTTTCCTGATAATATTAAAATTTTAACCCTCACTCAATATTAGCATAACAATGCGATATTTTTTGCTTTCATTTGTGGGTTCTGGGAGCGAAAAGTGCAACGACAACCACAAAAGGTTCAACTGAACTTGTTGCGACGTAGAAAATATAAAAGACGCGTCTCCGTTGCGGCTGCTCAGTACAAATGGTACAAAAAGTGAGCCATGTTGGAGTTTCCAAGGGGCCGGACGCCGCCCCATCAATGGACGAGCGGGCCTTTGAAGCGCAGACGTGATTTCTGGCACGAGTGACGTCTGTGAAAGCACTCCAGGCCTGCTCGTAAAACCCTTTTCGTATGTTAAAGTTGACACGTTCGCGAGCGCATGCACAGTAGGCCGGCTATCTTAGCTTCCCCCTCAAAAAGTTGTATTTTGCTCTTCACTAGTTGAGCTTTTAAATTATTATATTACTATTAGCGACAGGTTTTAACAAGCAATGCGCGAGTACCGATGCCAGGTATCGGTATCAGATTATTTTCAGGTATCGGTACTTGCGACGATGCCAATGGCTGAGAAAGGGTCTTTGAAATACATGTATGTAGTTTTTGCAAGTATATTTATGTTCAGAAGGTTTATATTAATGCTGACAGTGCGTTGCAACCAACATAATACATTTATTGTCTAAATCAATTTGTCATACAAAGACTGCCCCTTTTAAAGACGCCACGTTTATTTTAGATGATGCAAATAAAATATTATATGAAGATCAACCTTTATTTCATGAGAATCAAGTCCTATTTAAAAAAAAAAAAACAACGCAATATTACAATAACAAAGTCTAACCATTGTTGTCGTTATGTGTATAATATAAGAAAAACTATATTTTAAGGAAAAAAAAGTTGTAGTATTAAAAAAATAAACTACTAAAAAATGTTTTCAATATATATATATATATATATATATATATATATATATATATATATTCCATTTCCTTCCCGCCAGGAAAAAAAAGTCGTAAGCCTGCCTTTGGTCATCTTATGTAAATCAAGGAAGGCTTTTGGTGGGGCTGGGGGATGAAAACAAAGTCCACAAAGCTCTCGTCCCACTCCCGCCCAACCATCACCCCCTCCCATCCCCCCTGTGTGTCTCCCGTGTCGGCAAAGAAAAGGGAACGTTTTGCCCACCACCCCACCCCTCGTAGCTCACCTCCTCAGGCCAGTCCTGTGTAGTCATAAACATCCCCCATAAATCTTCCCTGCCCGCCTCCCCCCTCCCGCCACTATGCAATTCCCCCCTCCTCTTCATCCTCTGACCCCCCGCCTGCCTCAATTTTTCTGTGCTGTAACTAAATCCTGACATTGACTCTGCACATGGCCGCTGGCTGCACCGTCATAGAGGTGCGTGTGGGTGGGAGGGGGTGGAATGATGGGGGAGGAGTAGGACGGACCGGCGTACAATTGTGTAGGTTTCACTCACAGTCTTGGTGTCTTTTATTAGAAGTGTTCTTGTGTAACTGTGGTTGAATCAGATCTCACTCAAGTATCAGGTTCTTCTACCTGATGGAATGACACCCATGTCACGTGAGGAAAGGGCCGCACAATGCCTACAGGCAGGGGAAAAATATGTTATTTTGGTAATATTAGGAAATTTTGGAGAGGACAAAATAACACTTCTGTAACCGGCAACTTTTTTTCATGGGGGGGGGGGGGGAACAATACTAAAACTACTTTCTATAAAAGTGTATTGAACTTTATTTTTGTAGTAGGAATATTATGACCTAATTCTATGAATCTAAAGCTTTTTAACTTGTGAAAAACACATTTCTTTTGGGGGGGGGGGGTTGTACTTTTCATACACTGGCTACTAATTTCCGGAAAACTTCATTTTTCGAATATAAAAGTTTTTGTCTTGTCATATCTAAACTTATTTTAAAAAACAATGGAATCAAAAAACAAAATAATAATGCTTCAAAGATGAATGAAGCTATCTTTAGCCTGTACTTGCGACACTTCCGCCACACTTCACCAAAATGAGCTTAATTCGCTTTTAGTTTTACATAGTCTAAGGACGTCACTTATTTTTACACTTGCACAACAGTAAAGAAATTAAAATCGCGCTTAAAGTTGTTAAGTTGTTGAGTTTGAGTCAGGAATAGATTAATTCAATTTCATGCTTTTCTAAGTGGGAAAAACAGTTTCAAAGCTCGATGCGAAGGTGGTGAAATGTAAAGTATTGGAGTTGGGAAGGAGTTAACCACCAACTGACTTGGCTGGAAAGTCCCAACAGTGATGTTGGAGCCCAACAATTAAGAGTAAATTAATTACAGAGAGCGGTGACTGATGGGGGAGGACAAACACTGTGGCTCCCCGCACAAGCGTAAACAACAAGAGCCCACCATAAATCTATTATTTGCACCGATATGTGGTTTTATTGAAAATTTTACTAACTTTTAAGGTTTTTACAAGAGCTCCTTGGCTTACTTGACTGCTGGAAACAAACACACAAACTCAAATGACTGACTTGAAGCTTGGCAAGCAAGTTTGTTTGCGGTACAAACGAAACAGGAAGTGGAAGCGAAATTGGAGGGAAAGTCGAACGGCAACTCCATGTGGACAAACTACCTTGAAGGATGAATGGGGGTTTCAAAAATTGTAGTATAACGTGCTTAGAGAATTACATTAAAAATACACTGTATAAGGTCAGCAAATTTTGCTGATATTGGTTTTCAAAGCCAAAGATGTAAAAAAAAAAAACTGAGCACCGTTATTTTTTTTTAGGAAAGTTTCACATAAATGTAATTGTCTAAATATTTACAGTAACTCTCACGGTTACCCTTGATTAAACTGTTAATTCGTACTATTTATCCAATTGGATTTGTTTTTATTTGATTTTATTTTCTTTTTATTTTAATTTTTCCACACTTTTTGCAGCGTACTATTGTGTATGAATGTGAAATATCTAAGTTGGATTGCATGATTTTTGTATTATATTTTTGTCAATTTAAAAACAAAGAAGCTTTTCTCACTTGTTTGACTGAGAACTTAAAAATTAAAAAAAGGCCAGACATTACTTTAGTTTCCTTCAGTATTATACATGGCAAGCACACAAACAGAATAAAAGGTTTTACATTTTAAAAAGTTGAATATAGTTGGTTACGAAGATCGGATACAGTAAATGTTTCTAATATGACGGTCGATGTACGCATGCGCAGAAGTCAACAAAGTTTTCGAGCACAAACAGGAAGTGGTTGGAAAAAAAGGAGGGAAAATATGCTGCTAGAGCTGTACGGAGAGTCCACTTGGACAAACTACATAACACACTTTGCCACATTTTGCAAACGTTGCTTTAAAAGTCTGCTTATTGTTTTGAAATTTTTTTTTTTGCATTGAATCCTACCAAAGGGAGACATAGTTCATGTTTGTAGCACTTTTGTACTGCGGTTTGTCTCACACGGCGTGCCATTAACAGTTTCCGTTGCAAGCACGAGCATCCACCACTGCGTGCACATTTGTGTGGAAAGCTCGCGGGAGGCGTGAAGAAGAAAGAAAAAGAAAAGAGGAGGAGACCCGGGCGGGGAGAAAAAGTTTAACAGAAAGTTAACGCCCAGCACCCGAGGCTCCTCCTGCTGCAGTGTTATAAGGCAAATGTCGGAGCGAGCGCGGGCCACTGGGGGAAGTTATGCAGGGTCAATAACACATCCATACACGCACACACACACGCACACGCAGGGGATCCGCAAAATCACGCACACGCGCTTGGTCCGGCAACAAGTCGTGTGCGCAACTTCCAAACATTCTGCTTTTTTTTTTGTTTGCTTGTTTATTTGGTAACTTTTTGTTGAGTTGTTGGCTGCAAAGATGACCACAGCTGTGGCGTCGCATTTCTTCGACTTCGAAGCAATCAATAAGGTAACTTTTTTCCCCTTGCTTGTTTGTGTGGAGGAATGCAACGCTCGACGACCTCGTTGTGATTTAATTTGTCATGCTCCACTTTTAACCATTTTTTACCCGTGCTTTCCCACTTATAAAGTTCTCCCGACTTGTTTGCAAACCCCGTATACACGTAATGGACGTTTTATTTATTTTTTTTACTTTAAAAGTCGAACTAAGCGTGCTTGTTACACAAACGAGCACTTGGGGGGGTGGAGCGGCCGCGGCCACATGCTCGCGTAATCATCCGCCAGATTTGTCTGGCATGGATTAAACTGTTTTAACATGTGTCCAACCCAGCAAGAAAGACGTTATAAACGTGTCGAGTTAATGTGTGTGTGAGATTTCCCTCCATTTCCCCTCCTTAAGCTGCTTTCCCCCCGCCTCTCCCTCACGCTTCTCTCAGTGTATAGAAAAGTGCAGCGGGATGGCCACTTTGTCTTTCGAAAGCGATGCCGCCTCTTTTGTGGGCCTGCTGGCCTCCCCTCTCAGCTCATGTGCTCTATTCTACTGAGAGCAGCCACACATTCCTAACCAGGGCAACCAGCCAGACCAGCTGCTGTTCTTCTATACAGCCTGCATCCGCTCTGCCTCGTCCGGGGCCCGAAAAAAAAAAAAGAGCGCTAACAGGGGTTTTCCTGGTTTGGAATTGAGGCAAACATTCTTTCTGATCATTGGTGTGGCGATACCCACCACAGGCACAATTTGTTGTTTTTGAAGACATTTCCATTTTTCGATTATCTGCTATACTGGGATATTAAATAGCAATGCAGGAACTTTCTCATTATAGCAGAAGTGTGTAAAGTTAAGCAACAAGGTTTGAACAACTTTAATGTGATTTTCTTTGGTAAAATGAAAAGTCAAAACACAAATTGAAATGTTTTAATTTTTTTTAGCTTGGTCGACCAGAATGTTATGTCATTCTTTTTCTATTGCTGATTTATGACCGTGAATTTGAAGTCTGTCTAAGTCACTAAAGTCTGTCGGTACGACCAGGGAGTGGTGTTGTGGCATATTAATGTATCAGTTGCGATGGTCCTTTTATGCTTTGTTCTTTTATGATGTCAAATAGGCTTGATACTTTTGAGTATTTAAGAGGGAGTTACTCGGTGACACATTGTCAGCACGTCAAGCTTTTTTTTGAGTGAGGGTCTCAGCTTTCATCCACGTGTTCTGAATCCAGGCCCGCTTGTCGTTACTTGGAATTTTTGTATATAAAGACTTTTTCGTCACCACGTCCGTCTCCTGTCTGCTTCTGGGTCCGAATCCCGATCCTCACGTGACAGCACGTACTGACCACTCATGGACCCAGCGGACAGAGACGGAACCCATCGAGCCCAAGACGGCACCACCTGGTCCTGAACATCTTTCGATCTCCAAACAAAGAGTAATCATCTCACTTTTTTCCTGGGCAATCCCTTTGTCGATCCTCCTCAATGGGTCGCAAAGGCCGTCACAAGCCCCAGACCGCCGGCTACCTCCCTCAGCCTGCCGACCACTCTCACGCGCTTTGTGTAAGCTCCCTCGTTGACTCCTCGCCTCTCCTACCTGTTGCATCTACTTGGAGTTGTTTTTTATGTGTCAATAATCTTTATCCGGCCGATAAGTTGTTTTTAGAGTCGGATTTTCCCTCAGATTATGAAGATGGCCAAGAATTAGTTAACTATTATTCTGATCCTGATCCTTTTCCCAGTCATTATTCAAGCCCTAGTCAGTCTTTGTCAATTTTTTCTGTGGATGATCCCTTCCCTTCAGACCCTTACGGGGGTGCCCGCTTGGCCTTTTACCCGGGACCTCCGCGGGGTGGCCAACGTAGCCGCCAAAATAAAGGTTCTTCCAGGTCCTTTTAAGATGTGGTCTTTTATGGTGTCATCTAGGCTTGATGCTTGAGAGTATTGAAGAGGGAGTTACTCAGTGGCACATTGTCAGTACGGCAAGCTTTCTTCCACATGTTCTGAATCCAGGCCTGCTTGCTGTTACTTGGAATTTTGGTATATAAAGACTTTTTCGTCACCACGTCCGTCTCCTGTCTGCTTCTGGGTCCGAATCCCGATCCTCACGTGACGAGTGGTTCGCAATCCGGTACTCGGGTTTCCTCCCACGTCCCCAAAACGCGCTTGTTTGGTGCGTTGAAGACTCTGAAGAGTCCTTGGGTGTGAATGTGAGTGCGGATGGTTGTTAAAATCTCTATGGAATGGACTAGCAATCAATTCATGGTGGTAATGTCTTCAGTGAGGCTAAGTGGTACATAAAATGGATCGAATATTGGGTCAGATGCTCTAAGACAAACAAAAAAACCCAAAGTTTAGATGTTGCAACATCCACAAAACGGTCGGCCATGTTTGGAGTAAGAAATAACATCTCGAGAGTTTTACGAGTGTTTCTGACAGCGCCACCCTTGTGGCCGATACCGCAATTGTAATTAAAAGTTGAACGTCGGTCAAATAATATTGCCGGAGGTGTCCAACTCCAAATTGTCCATGCGGCAAAAACCGCGGCTCATAAAAGCGTTTTGTGTGTCCTCTCAGAACAACAAGCTGCTGGGCTACAACGGCAACCTGGCTGGCCCGCATGCCAACGTCTCCGGCGCCCTGCTGGACAGGAAGGCGGTGGGCTCCCCGGGAGTGTACCAGCGGCGGCACTCGGTCAGCAGCGGCAGTACAAAGTTCAACCAGAACCAGTTTCTCAACACCCTGAAGGCGGCCGAGCACTCACCGCTCATCACGGGACTCGGCGGCGGCAACAACAAGGAGAACCACCTGCGGCTGCGCGACCGCTCTTTCTCCGAGACGGGCGAGCGTCTCCTGCACAAGTGCCTGGGCCCGGCCAGCCCCACGGGCGGCCAGGTGAACTCAAGCCGCTACAAGACGGAGCTGTGCCGGCCCTTCGAGGAGAACGGCGCATGCAAGTACGGTGACAAGTGCCAGTTTGCGCACGGCATCCACGAACTGCGCAGCCTGAGCCGCCACCCCAAGTACAAGACGGAGCTGTGCCGCACCTTCCACACCATCGGCTTCTGCCCCTACGGGCCCCGCTGCCATTTCATCCACAACGCCGACGAGCGCCGCGGACCCCCGCTCAAGTCCAGCAACAGCTCAACCCCGTCCTCCGGCTCCTCCTCCTCCTCTTCGACCTCGGGCGAGATGGAGCGACCCCGGCTGCAGCACAGCTACAGCTTCGCGGGCTTCCCCAGCGCAGCGGGGCTCCGCGACAGCCCGACCTCGGTCACCCCGCCGCCCATGTTTTTCCCCGACCACGTGCCGGACTGGCCCAACAGCAACCCCTTCACCTACTCCAGCCAGGAGCTGGCCAACCTTTTCGGGCCCAGCCTCGGCGGCGTCCCCTTGGCCCTCGAGGCCGGCAACGGCGCCCCCCCTTCCCCCACCAACGGGCCTTACTACTTCCGACCCATGCTGGAGTCGCCCCAGATGTTCGAGTCCCCGTCCAGCCCGCAGGACTCCCTCTCGGACCAAGAGGGCTACCAGAGCAGCTCCGGCAGCAGCCTGAGTGGCTCCGAGTCCCCCACGCTCGACACCTCCCGCCGACTCCCCATCTTCAGCCGCCTTTCCATCTCAGACGACTAGACGGCATGCCTTATCTTGCCCCCTTTGTATTTTTTGGACACAAGGAGAATGGGGCCCGAAGCCTCGGCTGGCGTGCCTTCCTTGGTGGCGCCACAAGGACGTAGTCGGTCAGGGCAGGACTTTCCCTCCCAACGTTTGCCCCCCCTTACACACCGGCCATCAAGGCTGTCTTTTTTTCCCGCCTTTTTACCAGCTTGCTGTCCTGTGCGTAAGGAATGCGGGATTGGGAGGTTGTTTGAAGATGCCCCAGGAATTTGGGAATTGACCGGCGGAACGCCGCCAACCGCTGACAATCTACGACCCAGAAAAAGTGGGCCTCTCCAGGCCCTCAGTTTGGGAAACCTAAAAGAAAGTGACTGGCAAACCTTTTTTGGGTACCCAGGCCTCAGTTTGGGAAGCCTCAAAACATACCAATCAAACAAGTTTGGGCCCCTGAACCGCAACAAAAGGTACCAACCATTTTGGGCCCCAGAGATGCAACGATTGTGAACCCACACCCAAACTTCAGTTTGGGAGACCTCAGTGACTTATGACCCATTTTGGGACCCCGTGCCTCAGTTTGTGAAGCCCTATAACCAACAAAACATTTTAGACCACCTTTGCCTCACTCTGGCTAACCGGACGACTCCAAAAAAAAAAAATAAAATTGTAATTTATAAACCATTTTAGGCCCTGAGCCTCTGTTTGTGAAACTTGGACATCGCCCAAAAGTTAATTGAAATTTATTTTCCACACCTGAGCCCCCAAATTATTATTTTTTAAAATAAATAAAGTGAATCAGGATCCCAGTTTGGGACCCGTGCTGAAACCGAGTGACTCCAAAAAGTGATTTGCAAACTAACTATTGTCAAACTTTATGCCTCAGTTTGGAAATCCTAAAAAAGTAACCCGAGAACCCATTCTGGGCCCCACTGCCTCAGTTTGTGAAACCTGGTCATATGCAAACTATAGTGGGATGAAAAATGACCCGGGAACCATTTTGGCCCAGGGCACCAGTTTGGGAAACCCGAAAAGTCGCTCCTAAATCATGTTTGGCCCAAAGACTCTATTTAAAAAAAAAAAAAAGGTCTCATTGTGAACCATTTCGAGCCCCGGTGCCTCAGTTTGGAAACCCTCACAGGTTTAGGGACCTTCAGCAAATCATTTCATCCAGTTAATCTGTACACAGCCAGTTTATTCCGTTTTAGGGGAGTAACGAAAAAATAAGTGCCCTGCCATGTGTTACAGTGCCCCCCCCCCCCAAAAAAGCAAAAACCACCAGAAAGGAATTGAACTGAAAATCATGAGAATTGACTCTTCCCATCATTTTTTTGGGTTCATTTTCTGCCAAGTTTTCTTTAGTTTGTTTTTGCTCTTGAATGTGTAGCAGCACAAGTGGCCTTGGAAAACAAACTGGGGGACTGTATTGCACTAGCCGCCCCACTTCTTGACCCCCCACCCCACCCCACAACCTCTCCCACCCCAAAACCAGAACAAACAAAAAACACACAACCCTGAAAAGATGACTAGTTGTAAAAAAAAAAAAAAAGTGCCTAGGGGACAGGGTTTGTGTGTTTTGCATGGGGGTGAATGGACTACTGTGCTTATGTAATTGTGATGTCGGGTGAGTCTGCAGGAAGGACTTTTGAACTGGAAGTTGGTCTCCACCCACCCCCTCCCTGCCCTCCACCCCCCCTTTTTTTTCTCATCCTGTTGCTGGTCACTGGCTTGTTTTTTTTTTTCTTTATTAAGCTGATCATCATTGGCCACCTCACTTGACAAGATCTCCAAGCTCTCTTTTCTTCCTTTTGATAATATTTTTTTATTAATGTTATTATTATGCTTATTATTATTATTAATATTATTATTTGAGAACTTTCCAGACAGAAGGTTTTTTTTTTTTTTTTTTGCTTGTCACTGCTTATTTAACTTATCAGAACATATTTATTGGTGATCATATGCCTTTTTTTTCTCTTTTTTGTTGTTTAATTTTTGTATTTATCTGGATAATGAACAATAGAATATATTTTCTTTTATGTTAAATTATGATCTTCCATATTAATCTAAAGATTGTGAAGACATTTTGTCGGTTTCCTTTGTTTTTCTTTTGTTTTCTCCACAGTTTAATATATTGTACTTCTGCAACTATACTTTTTTTTTTTGTCAAAATGAATTTTAACTGCAACAAGGAAAAAAAATGCCATTTTGATTATTTATTTCACGTCTTCCCTCATAACTGCAATTCCACCGGAACAAACTTGTTGATTTTTTTTTTTTTGCCTTTTTTTTTCAACCCACACATGTTTCGAGTGCTTTCGAGAAGTAACTCGGGTGCTTTTAAGTCCTTTTTTTTGTTTTTTTGTTTTTGTTTTTGGGGATAACGTTCTTCCTCTTCACCCAGTCTGCTGCGACCAAATGGCTTGACGAAAATTGAGTTCAAGTGCCTCGTTTGCGTACATTCCAAGTAGCTAAGTTTGATGGAGGACCTGTTTTTATTTTTATTTTTTTCCCTGTTGCTTTCACACGTTTAGAAAAAAAAGATTTTTTTGGGGGGGGGGACACAAAGAAAGTAAAATGACAAAAACTGTTGAATGTATTTTTTTCCAGCCATGTTTGTCATTACAGTCCTGTGCTGTTGCCTTTTTCTTTTTTTTTTTTGTAAAGTATTGATTGCAGTACAAAGTCAATAAACCCCGTATTTTTTCGGACAAAGTTGAAAAGGTGTGTCTGCGTCATGTCGGAATGTTGAAAAATGATGTAACTTGGGACCCAAACACTGAATTTTCATCGCAATTTACCATGAAAACTACTTTACATGTATGCTAATGCTAGAGACATCCACTTCAATAAACTAAATGCTCTTTGCCAATTGAAATTAAAGACCATTAAAATAGCTAACAACATTTGGCAGCCCATTTAAATTCCCGTCGGTTATGTAGAAGTAGACATATGCTAACATCTGTCAGAAAAGGTGTGCACTGATGGTCGCCGAGGTTCAATTAAGTATTTGGGAGATGTGCTGGCATCTCTAGGAAATGCTGTAAGGCTCACCAAGTTCTCTAGTCTAGAGTTATTCAAAGTACTTCACAAGAAATGCTTGGTCTGTGACATGCTAACGTCTCGTGTAAGAGCGCTTAAATTGTCTTTGTGACGTATGCTAACGGCTAGCATGGAAATGAGCTCAGTTAACCTGTAACATGCTAACATCTCACATCACAATGTGCTTTGATGCTGGTCAGTTTCGACAAATGCTAAAATCTCACATGAAAGTGTGTTTAGTCTTTGATACACACTCTTTTCACAAGACCGTTTTTATGTTTGCCATGTTTGATAGTCTTGTGACATATGCTAGTAACTTTAGTTACAAGCTAACTAACCTTAGCTAGTAACATGAAAATGTTTACGGAAAGTCTTTGTGACATGCTAACATATTTCATTGAAATATGCTTGGGAAAAGGTTGTGACATATGTGAAACATCAAGAATTAAAATGTGCTCAAATATTCTCTCCGATATGCTAATCTAACATGAAAATTTTCTCAGACTTTTCCGCATATAGCGACATCGGCTAACGTCTCACATGAGACTGTTTTGATGTGTTGTGAGACATATGCTAACATCTCGGATGAAAATGTGCCAAGTGGATGACACACGCTAACATCTGAAAATATGCTTCGTTTTTTCCAACCATAAGCTAGCATTTCTTACAGTTCTTACGTAAAGTCAGACATACGCCTTGATCTTGTGGGAAAATGCTCTTGGTCTTGACAACAAATGCGAACAGCTAGCATTGAAAGGGTCTGTGATGTTTGCCAGGTTTGATAATTGCAAAATACATTTTAGCGATATATGCTAACACATGGAGCACAAAATGTCGCCACGATTGGATAGTCTTTGGTGACATGATGGCTCCATTCGAAAATGTTCTAAAAGGTTGCCCCATTTTTTTTTTTTTTTTTTTTAAGCATTCCAGCATAACACTTAGTTGGGTGTTTCACGGCACCGCTAGTTGATTGGCGAGCGGCGTGGAGGCGACTGACCCGTCTGGTGATAAACTTTCGACTCTTAAGTACACGTTAGCATATTGATCGGCGATCAATGATGGCGAGCTTAGCCCCGTTGAGTTAACGGTGTTCCCAGTAAGCGTAGAATCAACATGGACACTATTGATTCTGAACTCAAACACCACACGACACAAAGGGGACATTTCATCACTGTGGTGGGCAAAGTGTGGCCCAGGGGCACCGTAAGGACCGTTCCTTTCTACGGTCTTTTAATATACACTTGTCAGATTCATGTTACTCAAATGCGTTAATTGAAATGTATTTATTCATTATTTGTATATATTGTATTTCTATATCTCATTCGATAATTGGTGAATTAATCTCTTGTGAATAACATGACATTTTGATGTAATGGCTACTTGAAATAATTGGTTATCAGTTTATAGTTAAAGTCATTATAAATATGAAAGTTGCAGTGATTTTTAATTTATTAAAAAAAAGCAATTTTATATACTGTATTTTTTAAAGTAGTAGAAAACAATTTTGTGCAGACCTTTAATGTCTCTATTATTAAATATTTATAAATTTCCATTGCCTTCATTATAATAAAAAAGTTACATTTTATTCTAAAAAATATTCTAAATGTTATTTAATTATAAGTAATGCCCAAAAGAATGTTTTCTCTATTCCACATATATTAATCATGAAAATTTATGATTATTAATTGAGCTAATAATGAGTTACCAACCCATTAACAAAACAATTTGACATATACATTTAACAAATTTAGATTTTTTATGTACCCAATTATTGGCTAATTACGTGTGCTTTATTTGCAAGTAACATTATATAATAATAAATTACACTATTATTCAAATAAAGCATTTTACATTTGCATTTTTTCCAACCTCATCCACGAATGACCATTCTAAAACTCCAATGTGGTCCCGAGCACCAAAGTTTGCACACCCCAGCTTGACCGGGTGCATCCAATGCCGTATTCCCACTCGGACACGTCTCTCGACAGCATCGCGTTTTCCCTTCAAACCGGTGCTTTGGTTTCCACCAGGTTTCCCATCGGCTGGCGCGTGTTTATCTTCTCTCGGATTGCGCCAAAAGAGCCGGAACAGGAACGCTCCCTTCCCCTTTGCACAATGGAGGGTGCTGACCCGGCACAGCTGACCCATGAAGGCCTCTCCTTGTTGCCTGCATGCCTCCTCGACGCGCACGCACACACATGCCTCCTAATCTCCGCTCGTCTCCCCGTATTCCCACGTTGTCGCGCTAACCTCACCGCATCGACGTAATTGCGTTTTTATTTCTTTTTTGGTGTGTGTGCAATTTCCTAGTAACATTCTTGAGAGGAATGACTCAGTTCAGGGTTTGCGAAAGAGCATTTGCTTTTATTTCAATTCATTATCTTATTTTAAATTATGCTTAATAATAATTATTGTGATGAGTATTTTGATGTTTAATATTTTTTAAGCATTTGCATTCACACGCTACTCATTGGAAGGTCACAGTGGCCATCAACTATTATTAAATATATTACATTGGGCATCCTCCAGTTGTTTTTTTTTTTTTTTTTTGCCAAATCACCACTAACAAAAAGATAAAAAAAAAAAATCTGTCAGTTTTCGCCATACAAATACCAATTTATAAATACCTTCTTATCAAAAAAAAAAAAAAAGTCTTCATGGGACAACCAAGCTAATGAAACAAAATGCAGGCTTCAATAATAAAGTTTTAATAAAGTAAATATTTTTAAAGTGTATAGACATCTCAATAATATCACGTGAAAAGTGACTCTGGTGTGGGTGGTTGAGCAGGACATGAAAAATGTCTGCTTCCTGTTCGCGTGGTGCACCTTGACACCAGGATGTGGCTTTTTGTCTGCATCTCGCTTTGATAAGCGTCAGAAACACACATGTACGCTCCAAAAAAACAAAACAAAAAAAAAAACCTCCATGACTTCTTCCTGTCACTTTCCAACGCGAGGGTGATAATGTACGCTAGGTGGGCTTCATTCATAAGCGCATGCAAAATGGATCTGGTCGACATCGCGTTCCAAAATAAAGTCAAAGCCTGTAGGCTAGCCTGACCGCAACTTACATGTCAATTATGTACTTCTGCCGCCAACTTCAACAGAACTCCATCCTGAAATCATGTCAAAACACTCATTTAATTCACTTCATGAATAAAATTCCGGAATAATTACAGTCATTGTTTCAAATTGTAGAGTCCGACGCCAGTCGCTAAAGGCTAGCAGCTAGCAAGTGCCCCGAAAGTCCCATGACAGCCGGCATACTACTTTTCAAAGACGAGTTAATCGGTGAAAATTCAACTGCACACTTGATACTGACAGCCTGACACGGTTGCAATTCCCATTTTTTAAACAAGGCAGGATATATAAATTTTTTTTTTGGAATGTAAAAAAGCGCTACTGTCATTGTGATTTCTCGTCCGCATGCAGGGCGACATCACTCAACTTCCTGTGATTGATGAATTATTCTGTTTATTTCTTATTATACAAACGCCGCGTTAAACAGAATTCAGTGTTTTGACTAGTGCTTCCACGTGCTTGCACGTACACACAGAAAAAAAATGAAGGAAGGAAGGATGTAAGAAGGAAAACAAATGTGAAGGAAGGGAGGAAAGTCGGAATTAGGCAGGAAGGCAAAAAAGTAAAAAAAAAAATGAATAAAAACAGGTTTGAAGGGTAAAGAAGGCAGTAAGAGATGTCAGAAAAGAAAGAAAGGATGTGTGGAAGGATGCATAAAAAAACAGCTGTGAAGAAAGCCAGAGATGAAGTCAAGTTGGAAAGAAGGAAAACGTGCCAGGAAAAAAATGGGTCTGAGGGTAAAATAAAAGGAAGGAAGGATGCCTAAATGAAAAGAAATGTGACTGGGAAGAAGGAAGGGAAGAAAGAAGGAAGGCATGCAAAGCTTCCAAGAAATACAATTGAGTTTGAGAATTTAAAAAAAAAAAAAAAAAGGCTGGAAAACAGGTCAAAAAGGAAGGCAGGGAGGGTGTACGGATGCAGCTGTGGTGGAAGGAAGGAGGAATGGGAAGAAGGCAAGAGGTAAGGAGGGAAAAAGGTGCCAGGAAATGAAAAATATGGTCTGAAAGGTAAAGAAGGCAGCAAGAAAGAAGGGAAGGTAAAACAAGGAAGGAAGGAAAAAAGTATTAAACAAAGGAAGGAAGGATAGAAAATAAAAAAACTGAAAAGTGGGAAGAAAGGAAGGAAAGCAGGAGGTCAGGAAGGAAAAACACCTGTAAGTGAAATTTTGTCCCAGCCTATGCAAGCGGATGACGAACCCTTCGCGATGACCTCCGACCTATTCCCGATTCCACGGTGCAATCCCCCCCACGGGTCTGCAGGCAATAAACGTCAGCTGTTATCTTTGCCTTGTGAGCTGCAAGCAGACTGATTGCAGATCTGCAACAAGACAACGGCGCCGACCGCTCCCTGATCCTCGGGGCTCAAAAACCGCCGGGCCCTCCGCCCGGGCAGGACCTTGCGTTAACCGCCATTAGGCCCCCGCCGGGGATCCGGTGTCACGTGTGCTTTTCTTTCCCGCGGCTGATTGGCAACCCTTGACCCATGCGAGAAAGGACGGGAAGGGGTGTGCGTGTGTGGGGGTGTGTGTGCGTGTGTGTGTGTTGGGGTCTTTGACAGGTTGGGGAAACATGGCGTTCCACTAACAAATGCAGAAAAAAGCTGCTAAAGCTTGGCACTAATGGACCGCTTGGAACTTTTGGGATATTCGGACACTATTGTGCTTTGCCGCCACAGGGAAACTGGCTTAACAAGTTAAAGAACCAACATGTGCACCATCTACTCTCTGAAACGATAGGCGTACCATAATTGGTAGTCGTCTGGGGCTGCTTTGTAACAACAGGCCCTGGACAAGTTCTCAGTGAAGGGATTTGATGTTTTTATTCATTGAAATAAAAAAATTAATACATTTAAGAATAATTTGAATCTTAAGAGGATAGATTTTTTTCTGAATTGTATTCAATTTATAACGGAATAGTAATACAACCAGAATATCAGATAATTTTTGTTGAACAAATTAGTAATTTTATCAGATTTTTTTTCAGATTAAGTTTTTTCTTTTTAGGCGAAAAAGGACTACTGTTATAAGAACAAAGCTAAATTTGTACAATAATAAAGTCATGTTTAAAAAAAAGAAGTCTTAATTTTATCATAATATAAGCATTTTCAAAAGAAAAAAGTAATACTTTTTTTTGTCATTTACCAGAGTAAAATCGTGTTTTATTTCTTTATTTTTTTTTTTTAGAAAAAATGTAAGCGGTTCTTGTTCGGAATAACAATGGTATTATTATAAAAATAGTTAAATATAAAATAATAATAATAGATAAAATAAAAAAAACAATGAATTGAAAAAAGTTTCATTCTTGTTGAGAAAAAAATCCCTTTTTTTAAAAAGGAAAAAAGTAACCCCTCTTACACCAAAAGTAGTTGCCGAAAGCCCTTATCTCACTGAGCTGCAAATGTTTGCCAGAGTTTACAAATGTTGATTTTTCGCAAACAGTTTTAATGGCCGCAAACAGTTTTTCTTGTCGCAAACACATTTTGAACATGTTCAAAACGGTTTGCGACCATTAAAATTTTGTCTTTGCGACTGTTTGCGGCCTTCAACGAAACCTGACCAAAAAAAAAAAAACATTTGCGACGTTTGCGAGCCTTTGCCGCACAGTTTGATACGATCTTCACCGCAATAAATATATAATCATATATTTTTAGGAAAAAGACAAAATCGGACCAAAACAGATTCTGAATTTGGGTGTGCCAAGTCTTTTTTTTGTTGCATTTTCAGAAAAGTGGTCATTTTAACTGGAATCAAGTTCACTTCCATGTTTTTTTCTTACCAGAATAAAGCCCTACATTTGGACATAAATACGCAGTCGACCTTTTTTGACAAGATTTTGCAGGAAGTCATGGCGGTGAAGTTGGGGCGGCTCCACAGCTTCAAACGAGGGAAGCACGAGGACAAGTCGAGGCGACATGCATGCGCACGCAAACCAGAAGGATGGATTTTCGGCTTTTGGCTTGTAAACAAGCCGCCAGTGTGTCCTTGGGGGGTCAGGGAAGAGTTCAAAGCGCACTTTGTATCGCTCACTGCGTGCGTGTGTGTGCGTGCGGGGGTGTGGGCGTGTGTGCGTGTGCGTGTGTATTTCACAATGATCTGCTGGATGAGCCTCAGAGAACAAGAGAGAGAGAGAGAGACGAAGATAAGGACCGACTGGGAGAAACCGCAGATCTCACACCCACTCACAAGGAAACACACGCTCACGCAAACACGCGCACACACACACACACACACAGGAACACACGCTTGCGCCTGAGGAGGCGTGCACAGGAAAGGCACGTTAACGGTCCATGTCGGGTTCCCTCGGGGGAATAGAGCAATGTACTAATTTCACTGTAATGAATTCTATTGAATGAAAGAAAATAAGTTATTTTATTTTGACTGAATAAAAATTTAACTATCCGAATAAAGTTGTATTTCATCAGATTAAAAAATTGGGTCCAAGGGATAATATATATATATATATTTTTTTTTTCTTCCAAAAGTGATATTTTTACCAGAATTAAGTTTATTATTTAATTTCTGAAAACAGAATATAAGAAGAATAATTTTTGAATTTTGTAATCTCTTCTCAAAGGGTAACTTCGAATTTTGGTTTTAGAAAAACGTACTTATCTTACTAAATTGGAGTAATTTTTTGGAAGAATACAGCAGGATTAAGTCAAAATTCTTATGAGGAAAAAAAAGCAAAATTTCTACCAGTATAAAATTCAACATTTATTTTAATTTAGTTCAATAATAATAATAATAATAATAATAAAGATATATAATATACATATAATAATATCGATAATAATAACATAGATAATAATAATAATAATAGATTTTTTTTTTATTTTAATTTGATTATTATTATTTTTTT
The DNA here is from genome assembly GCF_059441095.1 of Idiotropiscis lumnitzeri. Taxonomy (NCBI): domain Eukaryota; kingdom Metazoa; phylum Chordata; class Actinopteri; order Syngnathiformes; family Syngnathidae; genus Idiotropiscis; species Idiotropiscis lumnitzeri. The sequence continues at coordinate 2,814,374 of NC_142391.1, forward strand.
TTTCTTACCAGGTTAAAATTATATTTACTTTTTTGGAGTAAGTAGGAACTTTACCATAATATTTTATTTTGTTTTATTTTTTAAAGTTGATCGTTTACCACAATACCACAATATATATTATATTAAAATTTTTACCAGAATAAATTCCGATTTGTGTTGAATAATTTTTTATTTATTTATTTTTTTTTTAAGGACTTCATTTGGGCCTTGTTTTTTTTTTTTTGTTGTTTTTGTTTTTTTTTCACTGCTGAGATTTTTCAAGGCCTCTTGCTCCTCCTCCTCCTCCTCTTCATCCTTGCCCATGCATGCACGAATGTCAGATAAGTCGAGAAAACCCGTCGGGCCTGCTGCTCCTCTCCTGCTGCAACACGCTGCAGCCGAGCCGCAAACGCCACACAGAAAGAATTAGAGCGCACAAAAGGCCTTTGCGTCACGTCAGCGGGTTTATTAAATCAACAACTCGCCGAGCGCTTGTGTATGCGTGAGTTTACGCGTCTGTGGGTGTGTGCGCGTGCGTGTGTGTGTGTGTGTCTGCGTTTATGTGTGTGAGTAAGTCGCCCGATTAAAGTCAAAAGCCAAAATGCTATTTTGCGCCTAATGACTTAATCGCCATTGTTACAGTATGTAAATGTGATGGTTTGCTTGTCATGGAAAATCTTCGTAACACACCTTTTTTTTTTTTTTTTTTTTTTTTATTTAATTGGGCAATTACCGCTTGCCAGTACATTGCAACAACAACAACAAGTCCAAATAATATTTCATCATCCATCACCACGGGATGCGTTGCCACTCCCAGTTGAAGTTTAACGCTAAAATCAAACAGGAAGTAGAGAATTACATCTGATGTAATATCATTCATTCAAACCAAACTTTGCCTTAAGTCCATTATCTTAAATGTGCCCGTGACTTGCTGCCGAGCAGTTTGGGATGTAGTCCGCTCAGTCTTAAAAGATGACACACACGCACACCGTTAGCTTAATGCTAATGCACAATCCAAGTGGAGCACATTTAGCTTCTAGTTGCACACAAGCTGAAGCAACACATGCAGACAGGCATGAATTCTTTATCCTCTGGGAAAATTAATGACGGCATCCTTTTTCAATGTTTGGCATGTCTGTATTTATTAAGACGCGTAGCAGGTAGCCATTTGCCGAAAAATGTTCAGCTCGAGAGCGCCGTTGTGCTGACGGCAAAAGGCGCATCCAATAGGAAAGGGGCTGACGACGTGATTACAGATTGCAAAGTGGGGAAAAAACAGCAGGAAAATGACTTCCTGCAAGCACTTCCAAATATGGGCACGCTTGCACTGGGCAAACCCCAAGAAAAGTAAGCGCAGTGTGAAAAGCTCGTCACTGCCTCTGGTGGCCAACGCAAGCATTACCAGATCCTGAAATGCAATTCAACGAATGCTTGAAAATGCTGTGTCAAAACTATTCAATGTTACGACTGCACGTTTCGCGAGATGTTTTATTCGTTTTATGTACGACACCATCACCATTTTTCGCCCTTGAGCGTGCATGCTCACCCATGTGTTTCCACGCTTTGATTTACCTTCCGCGAGAGAGCAGGCTCCTGAAATGAACACCTTGCCCAAACCTGTTGCCGTATAAAGTGTCGTCGCTGGCGGCCCCCACTTTGTGGCACTTTGCCAAATGACACCCCCCCCCCCTCCAATCCCCCCCCATTAGCCGCCACCTCGCCTTCCCGTCCATAAAGGAGATGGAAGGGCTCGATAATAACAAATATACATTAGCTGACAATTAGACACAAGAAGCAAAGTCGGGCCATATGGACCCCCGAGGCGGCCGGCTCGCCCCTCAAGTCAACAGTCCTCCTCCGCCGCACTGTTTCAAGTCTTGCATAACGCCCCTCCTCCTCCTGGAGCACATCTGTAGAGCATGGCCTAATCCCAAAACAAACAGTGCTTTGCTTCTTTTTACACTTGTAGGACACTTAAAAGTCCCCATGAAGTGAAAACAAAAATATGTTGTAAAAAATATATATCCCGCCGAATGCTACGAGAGACGCTATCCGACAGCTAGCGCGCGAGCGGTGATGTTGCTAACACGAGTACTCAAGAATCTGCAAAAAAAAAAGCAGGAGTCCTTGATTTATTATTATGTTTTTTTTTTGTTATATTCATAAACATGTAAAAAAAAAATTATATTAAACAATTATGTTAAGTCAAAAAAGGCTGTCTATTTTATTTCGGTATAAAAAACGTATCCTTAAACAAAATTTGTTTGAATATTTATTTCAATAAACAAAGTGGTAGCGCTCTAGAATGTTTTAGATCTTATCTTGTCCCGCTCTGTCCTTTTGTCATGCGGTGTCCCACAAGGTTCCGTTTTGGGGCTCTTGCTGTTTTTTGTTCTGAGGTTCCATCTTACGAAAACATTTCTATGAAGATGACATTCAGACCGACGTCCCGCTAAGCAAGAAAGACGCTTTCTCCTTGAGACCACTTTTGTCCTGCCTTGAGGAAATAAAAATCTGGACGTCACTTCACTTCCTGAATTTCAACGAAAAGCGCCTTGTTACAGCTCCAGCTGTTGCGAAATGCACGATAAAAATAAAATTGTATTGTATCGTATAATTGGAAGTGCGTTTGGAACTGGAAAGTATTGGCAAAACCAATCGCGATTTTTATGTTAAGCATTTCGTCTCAGGACAACTCAAACTTATATAACAAATGCATGTTTCCGTAATTTGGGCGTGGGTTGTTTGAAATTTCTTTTGGGTGGGGGGGGAACTTCACGGAATTTTTTTTTTCCAATCCCGCAATGAGCCTCTCATAAGTCATGATTCCGACACGTTTGCACCACGCCGGTTATAGCGACGAGACAACACAACGGGCGGATTCGGTTCCAAATATTGGTGCTGCCCACCGAGCACCCCCCCCTCCCAACCCCACCCCGCAACCTCACTAACTTCCTGCGCCGACAAAAGTGCCGTCTGGCGCGCATCATGGAAGAGCTCAATTACATAACTTAAGACTTTCATTAAGGCGGCGCGCTCCATTGAGCTCGCTGGGAAAACTCCAGATGTGACTTCATGAAGGGGGCTCTCTGTGCTGAGTCTGTTCCGCTAAAAGAACCAGCACACCCCCCCCCACCTCCACAACATCGCCCCGCCCCTACCTCCTGCCCTCCCTCCAAACTCCATCCATGCAGCTGTAAGCACTCAGGGGAGAGTGGATGGATGGGCGAGAGGAGGCAGTGTGTGTGTGTGTGTGGGGGGGGGGGGGGGGGGGGGGGGTCGCGATGACCGGGAAGGCTGAGAGCTTTATGAAAAGTTGAAAAAAAAATAATAATAAATACAAAACCCCGCTCGCTCTCCTCCTCCTTATTGCTCTTCAAAACCAGTTCTAAGCCCCCCCCCCCTCTCCCGACCCCAACTTTGCACCTCCCATCCCATAGGTCCTCTAAAGTGGGCCAATAAGTCTAACTTTTGGCATGTGCTTCTGGTGTCAGGCCGAGGTGGCTGACGAGACGTGCAGCAGGAAGTGGGAAGCGGCCCAGGAGACGCTCTCTAAGGGGCGGCCCGGGTAAACAAGACCCCCACCGTCATGAGCACCCAAGCGTGACGCTCACACAAACTGCAATTTGTTGCAGGCAAGTCGACTTTTTGTGGGGGAAATATGGTAAAGCCATGATGGGACCAAAAAATATGATTACGAGGAATGGGTGAGGCATCGGTATCAGGCCATTGTCAGCTTTGTTTCAAGGTATCGAGTAATCGTGGAGGTTGCCGATGCCAGCCACCGATACGTAAGGCAAAAATTAAAATCTGACGTTGAGTCGGTCCTCGTCTGCAGTAGTTGGCAATACGCGGCAAATTTTCATGTGTTGCCGAAAGAAAGAAAGGTTTTACTTCACATTAGTCTGTCATTGTCCCAGTGGTGGCCGGTCAAGGCCTGCAACGTTGATGTCATATTATATCGAGTGTTGAATTTGTAGGTGAGAGTTTTTATCCAATCAGAATTCAGCTAGCTCGTGTTGCCAGGCAGATTTCGAGATACCAGGAGCTGGCACTATTCATCCGAGGCCTTCAGGTGCAATCGTGTGGGCGTCTGTTCAATCAAAGGTGATGTGCTTTCAGAGTTGATTGACAGTTGCGATAGCCAATCAGATCACGAGTTGGTTACAGTAAGGCCTTCTCGCTGGCCTTACGCTGAAAGTGATGAACGCGTCGCGATTGGATACTCACTCGCTATGGGGAATCAACACACCCGGAAGTCGTAACTGGCGACCGTTTGAAAATCTAAAATATATTCTTGCTTTTTTAAACCGAAAGGAGGGAAAAGTGTGGATTTAATTGCAGATGCGCTTGCGGGGCCATTTTCAAGACGGACCTTTCAAGAGAAGCGAGCTCGTCTAACACTCACTCAGTCGTGGGATTCTAAAAAGCCTTTTTAACCAGCTGACAAACTCGCTCCAAGAAGACCGGGAGAAGCTTATTCGAGCTTTTATCTCCAGTAGACTTGATTCTTGTAACGGTCTCCAGACTGGACTCCCTCAAAAGCGGATCCAACAGAACGTTGCAATCTTATCCTTATCCAATCACAAAATCAAAGTCACACACGTTCACCGGATAGTAAAAGGGCATTCCTTCCTGCTCTGATTTTTTTGTTACAAAAAAAATAATAATAAAAATATTGAGCGAGTCGTGACACTTTAGTTGTGCAACTTGAATTTGTTAAAGCAGGGGTCTTCAATCCTGTTCCTCGAGGGCCGGTGTCCTGCCCGTTTTCCACCTCTCCCTGGTGCAACACACCTGAGCGATCGTTATCTAGCTTCTACAGACCTTGCTGATTATCAGATTATTTGAATCAGTTGTGTTGCAGCAGGGAGAGATGGAAAACCTGCAGGACACCGGCCCTTGAGGAACAGGATTGAGGACCCCTGTGTTAAAGTTTTAGCGAACTGGATTTGGGACGACCACACCCAAAGACGACGGGGAACGTGACTTTGAATTGATTGGCTGAATTCAAGCAACAACTGAAACAAATATACTGAAGACCAGGGCCCCCTCAATCCTGTTCCGTTTGGGCCACTGTCCTGTCTGTTCTCCAACACACCTGATTCGAAGGACCGGATGATCGGCGAGATAACTATCCAGATCATTTGAATTAGGTGTGTCGTATCAGGGAGAGATGGAAAACAGGAAGGACATCGGGCCTCCGGGAACAGGATTGAAGACCCCTTGCTGTATACTGCCGCACTAGTTTCAAGAAAGCGGTACCGTTGCGTTTCACCCGTGGTTGCGAACCTGCGATACAGTACGAATCTGTTACTTTGGTTCCCTTGGAAAGTGAAGACATAAAAGTTTGGTCGCGCAATTAAAGTGAATCACGACTGTACGGCTGGCGGAAAAAGTCCTGTGGAAACACTGACTCACAGCGCTTCAGGGACGTCGGGTCCAGCTGGCCCAAGACCTTAATTTCTAAAACATCTTCACCGTTACGGCATCGAACGCAGCGGGAGAAAACAAACCCTCACTCAGTCCGAACGGGAAATAAATCGCACGCAAACAAGAGCCGCAGACCTTCGCCGGCTTACTGCTCCGTACTAAATCTCATTTGAAACCCTAACCTGGGCTTGAAACCCTAATTTGAACGCACAGGACTAAGTCTGGCTTGAAAGCTTAACACAAAACACAAGCTCTGGCTTGAAACGCTAAATGGAAAGCCAGCCGTAGCTTGATACCCTTACCGAGACTTTAAACTCTGGCTTGAAACCTTATTTTGAAACCCTAACTCTGATTTGAAGCTAACTCAAAACTAAATATCTGGCTTGAAACCCTAATTGAAAACTCAGCTTTTGTTGAAAGCCCTAACTCGGATTTGAAACTCGAATTTTGACATTTTAACCTTGACTTGAAACCCTAATTTTAATTCTGAACCATTTTTTCAAAATCACTGTGAAGACCTAAAATCCAGTAAACTTGCTTGAAACCTTATTTTGCAACCGTAACATCTGCTTAAAAAAACCTCACAGAGGCTTAAAACGCCGACTTAAAATCCTAGCCCTGCCTAGCAACCCTCATTTGAAATCTTAACTATTGCTTGAAACCCTAATTCAAAACCGTAACCTTGTCTCGAATCTGTAAATTGAAACCTTGACGCTTCCTTGAAATACTCATGAAAACTATTGAAAAACTTTACCTGAACACCCAAACATCGATTTGATACCCCGACAGAGACTTGAGACTAATCGTTACCTTTTCATTCAAAAGCCTTCCATAAAAACCGCATTTGAGCCATAAGCGTCCATTTTCTGTCGCAGAAGCGTCCATTTTCTGTCGCAGATGTGCTTCCGCCATGCGAGCCCAAATGAACGCATTCAAAGGGAGTAAAAGGAGCCGCTTGAATTGCTCAAGCCTGAAGTTGGCTGTGACCACACCCACAGCGACGCAGCCCTCCCCATTTCTCTGCATCCTCCTTTCTCTGGCATTAACCTCACGAGAAGCAGACTTTGAGTGGAATCTTCCATCAAGCTGCTGATCTCTGTCAAATCCCCGTTTTTTTTTTTCCAACATATAAAATCAAGAAATCTGCTAGGGCAAAATCCGCAAGTAGGTAACACTTTTGTTTGTTTTTCACAAAAACAAGCTCTCACACGTGAATCGCGATCGGGCCTTGAGGAAGATGTGCATGCCACAGTTGTCGTTCACACCTAAGATACGCTCAGGAAACTCTGTGGAAACAAAGCGTGGCACTGCGGTGTCGGCGTAGAGTACATTTTATTTTTGTCACATGCGACAAGTGTCAAGTGCAGGAAGTCAAAAGAGAAGCAGCTGCCGACGAGTACAAAGTGTGCAGGCAACGTGAGGTGAGGAAAGTGGGTCACGCCAACTTGCAGCCAAGGCACCTCAAAAAAACGTCAAAGGCCAAACGGCTGGTGCAGTGACGCGCTCTCCGCTTTTTCCACGACGGGAATAAAATCAGACAGCTCATTTCATCAGATGATATTGGCTCTTTGGTCAAAATGGGCGGAGTTTTGGACATTTTGGCAGAGTTTATGAACCCTGAACTGGTTGCCAGCCAAACCAAACCATCGGCGCTCACACTCATAACTGGTGATGCATGTTTTGGGAATGTGGGAGGAAACCGGAATACCCGGAGGAAATCCAAACAGGCATGGAGAGAAAATGCAAACTCCAATATATGGCCAATATTTGAAATCGGTAAAAATCGGTAAAATTTACATTTTTTTTTTTTTTTTGTCATTAACACATTACAACACAAAGTAAAAATTGAAACATTTTTTATAACTGACTCGCTGTCCTCTTCAGCCAGGACGGTAATAGACATTTTTTCTTTTTTTTTTAATTTAAATGAAGGAATCAAGTATTAAAATTAAGAGTTGGGCCCAACCAATTCATCAGTCCGCTAATTTAATTGGCCAAAATTAGCTCGGCAAAATTTTCATTTATCGTTTTGTTATTTTTACACATTTGATAAGCGGATGGATTGCAACCTGAGAATCGGCAAATAAAAAATTTTTGAATTTTTTTTTTTTTAAATTGGCACGGCCGTATCTGTACCTGAAGTGCTCGGGCGTACTTGTATTTTCAAGAAAAAAAATCATGTCAAAAAAATTGAGAATGTAGGGGAAATTTCGTAATTTTACAAGATTAAAGTCATATTTCTAAAATAAGAACATTGCTGTTGTCCAACAAAATATAATTTTTTTTTTTTTTTTATGAGGACAAAAGTTAATAAATTTAACTCAATACCAACAACAAAAAAAAGTCAGTGTTAGAACGATGAGGTCAAATATTTTGACAAAATCTTGAATATTTGTTTTATCAAAATATATTGTAATCTTAGCTCATTGACTGCCATTGACGGCTAAAGACGTCAAATTTCCATTTATTATTTTTTACTCGGCTGGTAATAAATGAGTTAAGAGGATAAATTCATGTTTTCGGTGCATAATATCTGTGACCTCACGAAAAACCTGATGAGAATTAAAAAAAAAAAAAAAATCGGCAATATAGTTGCTACACCAACACATTTTAAATAGTTTGAAAAAAAAATTCTACAATATTCATGTCTTATTTTTATGGGTGAATTATGCTTTTTTTTTTTTTTTTTTTTAGGGTTAGGTTTTTTTTTGCTTGTTTTTTGCAATGGTGTGAAGTGAGGACGCTTTTATTGGCTGATGCTCGGGGGCCGGGGGGTGCCTGGGTGGCGTGCAGCTACCTGTCCGTCTTTTTTTTTTTCCCTTTCTTCTTTCAGTCTTCCACGACTGCACATCTTCCCATAATCGATTCCTTGCACAGGCTTGTCGCAGCCTGTCGGACGGCACGACATGGAGCTTTCTCTCACTCTCCTGTTTTGTTTTGTTTTTTTTCCCAAAAGTTGGAATTTTACCAACTTCATTTTTTTTCCTCAAGAAAGAAGTAGTTATTTTGTCAATCTGTGGTGAAAATGGGAAGACTTTTTGGGGGCCCCAAGCATGTTGGGGCCCATGTCAGTTTGCAAAGCAATAGCACGGATGAGCTCTACCTGGAGGGCTTGTTTAGCTTTTACCGAGGAATGAAAAGAAGAAAAAAAAAAGGCCAATTACGCGACCGTATACGAAAATAAAGCCACAATGTTATGAAAACAAAAATTTTAATCGTTACTCAAAATTAATACTGAAATTATATTAAAAGGTTCAATTCATTCAATGTTTACGGAAATGTGGAACGACCAATGTGGTGGAAACATTTTGGACGGACAAACGCGTTTAAAAGTACCCGGAGGTTAAATGCTAAAATTGGCGTATCATGCACTGGAGACAGAATAAATGAGAACATTTACAAAATAACACGGCGCACTTCATTTTTTATATATATATATATATATATATATTAGGCATTTGCCCTTCATTATGCAAATATGTTAAAAAAAATTCCACATTTCCGTATATCCTTATATATATATCCTTATATATATATATATATATATATATATATATATATATATATATATATATATATATAAAATATTTATAAAAAAAAAACATTCACTGGGGCATGTGCAAATCAATATCCATTTCAAGCAAGTATTTTCAAATACGACCAAAAATCAAAAAATACTTACTGCATATTTGCACTTTTATGCTTCTAGAAAGGCTAGCGAACAAAACAAAAACAAAACCAAAAAAAAGAAAAATTATGGCTTCTTCAAGATTTTTGCAGAACTTTGTCAAGTACTTTTTTCTTCTTGAGGAAGACCATTTTATTTTTGTTTAATCTGATGACATTCTGACCTTATCGCGATAAAATTCGACTTTATTGCAACATTGCGACTTTTTCTTGAGTTGAAATAAAACATTCTCGTCAATGATGACTTCATAAAAAAAAAATTACCTCAATAAAATAGAAGTTATTCCCATAAAAAAATATATTTCTCTTTCATCTTTATTCTACTAATCAAAAGATTCTGACTTCATTCACAAACAATTTTTTCCCCTACTAAATTAGGGCAGGAAAGTACAGACCTTCGATTGCAACTGAGAACCTCACAACTACAAGGCAGATGTGATAACCACGATGGTACCATGTCACCCGCCATCAAAACATCATCACTCACACGTTTAAAAAAAAAGTAAAAAAAATTCAAAAGCAAACAGTGAGTGGATGTGAAGCCGACTACAATAAAGTGATGTTTGCTTTCATCAGTGACTCAGCTGCTCGTGCGGGGCTCCGACATGCCAGTGGACGCTCTCACCACAACGCAAACATCAGTCAACAGGTGTCGAGAGGGAGGAGGGTGGAGCTTCCGGGGAGAAACTGGCCTCCATTTTTTTTTTTTTTGTGAGCTGATTGCTCAGCGAAAGGAAAGTTTCCACGCTCGAGGGCGTCTGCTTTTTGCAGCTCGTTTGATTTACAAGCGTTTCGACTTTATAGGTTGGCGCTCGCTGACGGATTCAAAGTTTATGGACAATTGTTTCTTTTACTACTTTTAAAAAAAAAATAAAATTATAAAAAAAAAATATATATATATATATACATTCGCAAAAAACGACTACATAAAATACTGAGAGTAGTGCCTGACCGATTAATCGGCCAGCTCTTTTTAAAATCGGCAATAATTAGCAGATTTTTCTTTTTTTCTTTTGCCTTTAAAGAAAAAAAATCAGAATACATTAACACGTAATAAAAGACAATTTTCAACCTCCCTCAAAGGTGAAAAAAAAACGATTTTTTGGCAGATTTTCCCTCCATTGGAAAGTTAAACATTATCTGAAAAAGTATCGTAAAACAGTCGAATGTTCAGCTTTAAAAATCATCTGGATTCAGATCATTTATCAAAGTGGTCATTTTAAAAAATAAAAAAAATGTCACGGCGCTGTGCGTAGCAAAACGATTCACAAAAAGTGGAAAAACAACTTTAATCATCAAGTAGAAGAGCATTTTATTGTTTTTGCTATGTAAAGTAAATTGAAAATAATTTTGGGGGGTCAAAGTAATTAACTTTGAATCATTTTCTGCGGCACACGTAATGATCTAATGGACTATAGACGTACTTAAAATGCTTCTAGATCCAGATGATTTTATTTTGTTTGACCAATTGATTGTATTTTCCGGACTATAAGCCGCCACTTTTTTCCTCGATTTTGAACCACGCGGCTTTTCTGTGGATTTTTCTTTCGCCACTAGGGGCGCTATATAGTTCATCAAATACGCTTAATAAATCTTGATTTTTTTTTTTTCTCTCTTGGGTCTGTTCTCTTTTAATTCGCAAAGTTGTTGCCATGTTAAAAGGCATTGTTTTAACAATCTGTTTATGTACCTTTAAGGACATTCACAGTACAAAATCGTTCAGTAATCTTGTCGCTAAACAACTCATTTTTTTCAATATAGAAAACTGCGGCCTATAGCCTTGCGCGGTTTATCGTTGTTTTTTTTTATTATTATTATTTTATTATTTATTTATTTATTGCCCCAAAATAAGAGGTGCTGCGGCTTATGTACAGGTGCGGAAAATGTTGTAAATAAAATTGCGTACATTCAACACCTTTTTTTTTTTTCATTGTACTCTCATTCAATAAAAAAATAAAAAATAAAAATCATGCTAACCAGGAGAAGAAAAAAAATAATTGGCTACTCATTTTCATTGGCTTGATTTTTCACTATTCTGAAGCCAAATTAACAATTCAAATTTCACAGAATTGTTACTGAAAACACACTTCTGTGCTATGACACATTTACAAGACATTTATTTTCATTTTACAGGGACTTGAAAGTGCGTGGGAGGGAAACGTAAAAACAATTTCCAAACTTCTTGGATATGCTCTCTGCATTGCGGTTGTTGAGCTATTGCGAGCGTGTTTGGAATGCGAAAGAGGAGTTCACTGCTCTGTTCGGGAAATGACTTCTATCAGGTGACTTGTTGTCGCCGTTTGATTGCGCCGCACAACAGCAGCGCAATAAAAGAAACGTGAATGAATGAAAGCGCCAAAGCACAGAAGAGGAGGAGGAGGAGGAGGAGGACGGAGGAGGAAGAGCGAGGGAGCGTTGCTTTTCAAGAGCGAAGCCGAGAACAAAAGGCCTCTTTGTGTTGCGCTGGCGAGTGCAGTGAAGTGGAGCCAGCGCTTTGGGAGTGTTTAACAGTGTGCACCGACTGCATTCCTGCCGTGTGATTACAAGACGCTTTTAATTTCCACTCAGGAAACCCAGCGACTTAACTCTTAGCGCGCCCTCGCATTCTCTTACGCTCGCTCCATCTGCCGCGATGGCTTTTTCCACTGGTCTCGGGCCGCGCTATTTGCGGCCTCAGACGCGAACAGTAAAAATGACGCCGATCATGGACACCCTCTGCCAATTGCTTCCCAAAACACTTTCATATCATTTAAAAAAACAAACACTTTTTTACATTAGTATTAAAAATTAAAGTGGCTGAATGAGATGATTTTAAAAATATTTTTGCAGAGTGACATGTTATATTGTCTGTCTACATGTGTTGCTGCACTGTTATTGTTAAAACATCCACTGATTAAAGGTTGTGTAACACACACACAGATGCTATTCGTTAGCCTGTCTAATGCATTTTGTATTATGTGTTAGCATTAAGCTAGCAGACCAAGTTATGTGGTTTGTTTGAACACTCGGCGTGTAATTCTTTTGTTTTCAGAATCAGAAAGCCCTTTATTGTCGTTGTACTCGGTGTACAACGAGATTAGAGCGCTCCCCTCCCCAGTGCAATACAACAATAATTTAATTAAATATATAAATGAGATCAATTAAAGATTAAATAATTTATTAGAAAATAAATACGAAATTGGATAAATAAAAACGCCTTATGTCGCTGTTCTGCAAAGTTCAGCATGGAGATGGCGCTCGGGAAGAAACAGTTTTTCAGTCTATTTGTCGTCGTTTGGATGAACCCGAAGCGCCTGCCAGGTCGAACAGGGGTTAGCTCGGGTGAATATTGTCCTTGACTGTCCTCACTCCGTCTACCTCAGTGCAGCTGCCGTACCAGGTAGAGACAAAGTACGTCAGCAGGCTCTCGATGGATGAGTGGTAGAAGGCCAGCAGCAGCTCCTTGTCCACGTTGAATTTCCTGAGGAGCCTCAGGAAGTGCAGTTTTAGTGGCAATAAACAGTTTGGGACTCGCATAGAAAGTCAGGTCAAGCACAAAACAAAAGCGTATCCGTGGTGGAAAAACAACAAGTCGTGCGTTGACCCTGGACACACGGTGGTATTGTTCATGTGCCGCGGCCTCGTTATTGAATTAGCTAAAAGCGTTTAGCATTTAGGGCCTCGCATTCTCTTGACTGGCCTCGCAGAGTCAGACGCTGAGCAAAAAAAAAAAAAAGTGGTAAAAAAATTCAAACTCATTTGCTACCAGCAGAGCAAAAAAAAAAAAAAAAAATGGATCTTTGACGTCATTAGTCGTCAATGGCAGGGAATGAGTCAAGGAAGACGAACACGGAATGATTCAAATAAAAATTATTTGGATTTGTTTAATCGTAGTGAAGGTGAGACAATTTGAAGGACAATTTTCAAAATCATGAAAGAAAAATTAATTGCGATAACGGCGGGAATCGTATCGTAATTGAAGTGAATCCTCATAATATGACATCTCAACAATCGTGTTACATCATAAACTGCCGTGAAAACGAAACGAATCATATTGGAGTCAATCGCATTACAATGAAGCATTTTGTCATTTGAGCGAATCACGTCGAATTGAAATGGAAGTGAAATGTGAATCGTATTTCAATTTCAGTTAATCGTATCACATTCTGATTCTGATTCCAAAAATAGAAGTGAAGCTCATGTCTCGTTTTATCGCAATTTGAGTGACTCGTATCCCAACTGGAAATAATCGCGTCGGAATTGAATTGAATTGTAACGCCGAGTGGACCGAATTGTTCAATCAGCGAATCGAATCGGCATTGGAGTGAATCGAGTCAGAATCGAAGAGAATCGGAGGATCATCTTGTTGCCAGCTTCATCCAACTGGTGACAACTTACTGAACCGTTCTCATTTTTCCTCAACTGTCCTTCCACCCAACCGCCCCCCCCCCTTTTCCACCACCCACCCACTAAATTCATGAATACAGATAAAAGATAAAAGTGGCATTTGTCAGCGCTCTAAATCTGTCCCGCTCTTTTCTGTGCTGTCGTCTCCGCTCATCGCTTGCTCCGGTAATGAGGCTTGGCATTGTCCGAATGCAAGAAGAAGAAGAAAAAAAAAAAAAAAAAACAATTCCGGGGTGGCCCGAGAAATGCAAGGCATGAAAAGTTTTTGAAAAGTCTTTATTTCAGAAAAAAAGGAAAAGAAAAAGGGATTCGCCCACCAGATTAGTCTTCATCTCGGTAAGATGCTCCAAAAGATTTAATTAGGCCCAGTTTTTTTTTGTGTGTGTGTGTGGGGGTGTGCGTGCGTGGGGGTGCGTGTGTGTGTGTGTGTGTGCCCCGCCTCGCCGCCTTTCACCGGACTTTCATTGGCTTTTATCCCGATTTCAATATGCCCACTCGGCGTTTTTGCAGACCACCTCGAGGTTTCGTCCTTTTTGTGTGCAAAGCTTTTTGTCTCACCCCTCATCGGTTCAGCGGGAAAACGAAGCGTGAATGGACGACGGGAGCGAGGCGGGAAAGCCGTTCGGGCCTCCGATGTGAAGGGCTTACAGTAAATTGTCCTGCTTGAAAATACTCAAGTTTGAGAGGTCAATGTGCTGTTTGTGTTAAAAACAAATTTGTCTAATCTAGCAGTCCATTACTGATTTTTTTTTTTCACCCTTCAGGCCCAAATGCATTTTGAACCACCAATCTTTTTCTTGTTTTGAAATTATTAAAGTTATTTTGGAAATACATTTTTTGAAAACCTCTAAATATTAGAGTGATATTTGGCAAATATATTTTTGGGTGACTTTTTTGAGCCACTTTTGACGTTTTGCTGTCAACTGCAACGAGTATCAGCGGCTTGAAAACAACTCAAGTGATCAGAAACAGAAACTGAATTTAATAGCAGTATGTAATAACCCAAAATAATTTTTGGGGACATTTCGGGCAGTAAAATCACAAAAAATTTGTTTTTTTTTCTGCAGTCTATACCAACGTCTTGATGCGGGTTTAATTTTGAATAATCAAATAAATAGAATTTTGATCAGAAATGTGATTTTCGGGGGAAGAATTCCGGCAAAAAAATAAATAATTTTTTAAAAATAAATTAATGGGATTCATAAAAAAAATTGATTTTGATATTTTTAATATGCAGTAGTACACTCGTCAATATCAAAATTTCACGGGAAATTGGCAAGATTCTGATAAAAATTGTTGTTTTTTCGGGGGGGTGTTTTTCAATTAATGAGAATTTGTTACGGCTCATTTAGAAGTTTTCTGCCGCCCCCTCCCAAACAGATCGCTTCTTATCAACAAGAGTACACCCCCCCCTTACACCCCCACCTTAAGCCTATTCCCGATTCCTGACCAAGCCCCAGGGTCTGTTTTGTTCGTTGTGGAGCGATGCAGTGCGGGGGTGCGAGAAGAAAGACGCCGTGGGGGATGAAAAGATGGTGGGGGGGGAACGAGAGGTAAGGAGGATAGGGGGAGGTGCGCAGTGAAAGCTCATCAAAGCTCAGCCCGGCAATAGAATTCAATAGAGGCAATCTGCATTTCCATGGACCCCCACACACCCTTTATTCCCCCCGCGGCCCCCCGACGAGGCCTCTTTGCCAGTGACTCACTCATTCATCCCAGCCACCGTACCTTTCACCCGCACTCATCCATTCATGATGAACCCAGGAGAACTGAAGGATGATGAATTTAGCTCATACTCGCCATTTTATCTGTGACGGAATTTAACTCCTTCAAAATGTACTTTTTGACGTCTATCTCCGTCAATGGCTGCGAATGAGTTAATTGCAGATGGCAAGAAAATGAAAGCAACATTTGCAAGGCTCCCCTAGCAAGCCGGCGAGGCGTAAGGCGCACCAAGCTTGCCTCAACATCCAACGGCGTCCAGCTCGCTGAAGCTTTTCGCCAATGACTCGGCGGTCGATTCTCATTTCAGCGACTCAATTTGTTTCGATCGAAACTGTGACATAAATTTACTTATTTAGAGCCTTCAAGTTACATTTTTTTGCAACGATCCCTCAAAATTTTCAGAAGAAAAAAAAAATCTTCCAAATGTTCACCTATTTTTTTTCCACCCAAATTTATTATTCGAAAATGTATTCTTATAAAAACAATTTCGGAGTTTCAACAGGACTCACTTCAGCTACTGCAGATCGTTGATTGCGTATCACTAATTTTTTTATTTTTTTTTTATCCACTAAAATTCTCAAATGTTGCGCCTCAATGAAACCGTCATGAAAAAGTGGCGCAAGACAAGGAATAAAGTTTATTGATTGGTTGACGGAATTGTCACTTTCAGCCTTGCCACAGCAAAATTTACTAGGATTTTCTTTTTTTTTTTTTTGCTAACATCATCAAATGTTGGATCCAACTTTTTGGTACCCTTCAGGCCTGAAAAGATGGCGGTAGTGACAATGAAAACCTTTGAATGGTTGATAGAAAGTCTAAATTTGGTCAACAAAATTTTTGCATTAATTTATTAGCACTAACCGTCGCTAGGTACTTGTATTAAAAAAAATAAATAAATGGAAATTCCCTCACCTGGGAAAAAAAAAAACCTATGCATTAAATTTTCTACTACTATATTACATTAATAATCGATTCCTCACAAGGGAAATTCTGGAACCCGAAAGCCACAGTGAAGCCCGATGTAGCCCGAACTCGAGCAGTTCCTGCGCCATACAACGGAAAAATTTGGACCATGATCGGATCCAAAACGGCGACTTCTTTGGCACTGAAATTGCGAAATATTTGGACTATTTAAAATTCATTCATTTACATTTACGTCTGTAGATGATGGAATCCAAACGAAGAAGAACGGTCATGATCGTGGAAGAGAGAGTGAAATGCATCCGATGAAGCGAAGTAAAAAAACAAAAAACAAAAAACAAAAAAAAACAAAAAAAAAAAATCCAAAAAAAAAATCGATTGTGGCTCAGTACGATTTCGGCAGTTTATCTGCTCAGAGGAAATTATTTACGGCTTGACGGATGAGGTACAGCGGTGTTAATGAACGTGTCGTGGAATGCTTTAAACTGTTGTCGTGCTAAAAACTTGCCGCTAACTGGACCGCTAATTAACGAGAAGGCTAGCTCAATAGCGCCATCTATGGGCATGGAGAAACTTCGAAGCATCCTGCGGCCAGGGAGGGGAGGTAAAGTTAGAGAGTGAGTGAGTGGAAGAAAAAGCTAAAAAAATTAATTAATTAAAAAAAAAGTTGTATCTTGTTAGCATAACGGACATGTACCGTAGTCGTTTCCCGTATAAGGAAATTCTGTTCTAGGGAAAGATTGGACAAAGCAAATATGAGTCCGTACTAGAGAATACTTACTGTAGTTGTATTCTACAGTTCTCAAAAGTTGTGATAACGTTGATTTTTTTTTTGAACATGTGTAATGCTTTGACAGGAGTAGCGTTAGCATAGAGCAGTGTACTCAGAAACACATTAGCCCCTTTCCCGACGCTTATCTTTTCCTGTCAGTCTGCATTTCCGGAAATACAAACGCTCAGAATAATAATCTCCACTTTGTACTCCTCCAATTCATGTGATTCGCGTGTTAGCCTTTGACAACGGACTATTTATTGTCCTTTGATTAAGCGGTTAGCGTGGACGGCGGTTGACATTTTGCTGAACTGTCAAAACGTCTTCTTTTGGTTTCTGCGGGTTTTAGAATAAAATTTTAAAAAATGAATCGCTCCAATTTTTTCAGGACAGGCACAGATGTTCGATTTCTACGTCGGTAGGCTAGCCGCTACTTGACTGGCCAGACGCTGCTCGGCCCAGTGGTCAGAGGGGTGAGAACGGGTTCACAGGAAGAGTGGAGTTCTCACAGGTGCGCCGGGCCCCCCGACCACCGCTCCGCCTCCAACGCGTCTTCCCGGGCTAAGTTAGCCGTTAAATCCTTTTTGCTTCTTACTGATGACCCGTGAGTGATGTTGGGGGGAATCACAGGGTCCTCACACCGCTGGTGCCGGTAGACGAAGCCAGCCAAGGAGGAGCACTTGCGTAATTCCTCTAATTGCGATCATTAGATCCAAAATTTGGTGTTCCGGATTCAACATTGTGCCGATGATGATGATTCGCAGGTGTGTGGTTGAGGTACCGTGCGTCCGCCAAACAACCGTACTCGAGCGACCTCCGGGCAGATTACTGTTGCACTCCTGCCGCATTCCTTTAAGTTGCCCGGGAAGCTTTATTGCAAATTAGCAATGAGCGACTTAGCGGTGCGAAATAAGGATTTGCGGCACTAAAATGCTTGTTTTGTTTTCCAAGAAAGGGGACTTGGCGGATTAGAGGAGGAAGCAGGAAATGACAAAGCCCACCGCCTCACTTCACAAGGGGGGGGGGGCCGCTCGCCGGTCGAAACTCCGGGAAACGGTCCGATCGATAATGCGAATTTAACGTGCGAGCCGCCTTCACTTTTATTTGAACGTGGCGGGAAGTTGCGGTTTATCAAAGGAGGCTTTGTGAGATTTAGCTTGAGGATGGACTGTGAATTCCAAACGAGGGCTTCAATACACCACCCTCTCTGACCGACACGGTTAGAAAAAAACGGTGCGAAATTTGTACCTATAAGGTTCCAATGGCTTGTTCAGTTTGAGGCAAGGTTGGGACCCAAATATGGGCCAAAGGTTTAGCATTGCCTGCCGTAGAATTGAAGAGTGGACAAAAAAGTACACAAAAAAAACGAGAGTTTGTTTGAAGTACATTAAGATAATCAAGAAATCATGATCAGATTCTTCACATTGATGTCTTATTATATCCTAGTGTTGAATTTTCAGGCGAGCGTTTTTATCCAATCAGAATTCAGCTAGCTCGTGTTGCCAGGCAGATTTCATAACACCGGTTACACGCGCGATTCGTCCGAGGCCTTCAGATTCGATCGCGCGGACGTCTCTACTGTGTCTCAAGGCGGCTTTTACCGTTGTTAGACAGTTGCGATAGCCAATCAGATCACGAGTTGGTTACAGTGAGCCTTCTCACTGGCTGAACGCATTTTGTGATTGGATACTCACTCGTGAGGGGGCAGCGCTATGCGGAATCAACGCACCTGAAAGTCCTAACAGGCCACCGTTCGAAAATCTAAAAAAATATTCTTGCTTTTTTTTTTTTTAAACCACAATGGCCGAAGGAGGGAATTTAATTGCAGATGCGCTTGCGAGGCCATTTTCAAGACGGACCTTTCAGGAGAAGCTAGCTCGTCCAACACTCGCTCAGTCATGTGTAAGTGTCTTTCTGTAAATTATTTGTCCAGCCGTGGAGTCATCAATGATGCTAATATGTTGGGGATTTTAAGTGGGACTAAGGAGGACTTCACTGAAGGCCCAGGTGGTCTTGTACTCTAAAATAGTGCACCTTAGCATATCCTACCCTACCAACTCCACAATGTGAATCCACAAGCAAAATTCTTCCTTTGCTTCACAAAGTCTGTGTTGAAACTGCCTCCTCAGCAAAAAGGTTAGCATTAGCATTAGCATGAAGTGGACCAACTGTCAGTCTTCTATTGTGCGTTGCTAGCTTGTTGCTACAAACAGAACCGTCGCTAAGCTCGTAAACTTCCCTCCAGTCGACTGGAGTGACTCGACAGTATATACATTTGGCGCAACAAAACAAAACAGACGCACACGACCCTACTTTTTTTTTTCCCCCCACTGTGCTTTCACTTAAGCACCCCCCCAAAAACCACCCCTTGTTTTTTTTGTTTTTTTCTTTCGTTTTTACGACGCCCTGCTTCCTAATAAACTTTTTGCGGCGTTTGGAATCCATTAGGAGCAATATCCCACTTTTCAAAACATCCTGGATCTTTGCGGGAGGGTGAGAGGGGGGTGCGTAGGAGAAAGGAGGGGGGTGGAATTTCCATTTGTATTGAGGGCACAGCCAGAATGTCACAGGAACCAGGAAAAGAAGATGTCGTCGTAAATCCGTTTGGCAGCTGCTGACTGGAGCAACTTGTGTTTTTGTTTAAGGCGCTGTCCAGATTCCGAACTGGAACTTTCCCTCAACAAGATTTTGGACAAAAATCAAACTTTCGCACCCGCTTTAACGTCTGAGGCTGACGGCGCACCCCCAAAATTTTCCCATTTGACATATGCAAATCAGCTTTGGAACCGGTTTGTGTTCACATTTTTTAAGCTTTCATAGCCAAACTAAAAGAAACTCAAACCAAATGTTTGGCACGATTTTTGCAAATGAAAATATGATCCCAGAGCACAGATTTGGGCTGCACCGGAACCTGCGAACACACTTTAGCCATCCTCAGTACAAAAAGCTTGGTCAGCTTTTTTTTTTCATTTATTATGGAGGCTGAGCTGCACATAAAAATCAAGTTGTTTGTCAAGCAGTAGTCAGCCAACCACCAGGGGGCGACACATGCTTTGATCATCATTAAGCTAGGCAAGTGAGATATTGACATATTTATACGAAATGAAAATTTGACTATTCAAATTTTCATTGGTCAATTTTAAAGTATTGGGTCATTTTTTGTGCTATATAATTTATTCAAAATTCTTTATCCATTTGTTTGAAAGTTTCATGTTGCGTTAAACCCCATTTGGCAGTTGTGTGAGTAATAAAGTGAGTCGGAAAAAAAAACTAGCAGCGCCTTTTCTGTGGACAACCAATCCGCTATTTAATAAGGCTGAACAATTTGAAATTTTTTTTTGTGCCCCTCAATATTGCGATCGCAATTTAATAAGCGATTATTTTTTTTTAAGCGATGCATTAATCTGCATTAAACTAAACGAAAATAGGTTGATTATAAAATTTATGATCATTTATTTGTTCCAGTGAATCATGAATGAGTACGACAGATTGTTTCAATTCAATTTCTCGACTTCATCACAAAATCGGATTTTTTATGTCACAGTTTCGATCGAAACAAATTGAGTCGCTGAAATGAGAATCGACCGCCGAGTCGTTGGCGAAAAGCTTCAGCGAGCTGGACGCCGTTGGATGCTGAGGCAAGCTTGGTGCGCCTTACGCCTCGCCGGCTTGCTAGGGGAGCCTTGCAAATGTTGCTTTCATTTTCTTGCCATCTGCAATTAACTCATTCGCAGCCATTGACGGAGATAGACGTCAAAAAGTACATTTTGAAGGAGTTAAATCATTAACACCGCTGTACCTCATCCGTCAAGCCGTAAATAATTTCCTCTGAGGAGATAAACTGCCGGAATCGTACACAATCGATTATTTTTTTTTTTTTTTTTTTTTTTTTTACTTCGCTCCATCGGATGCATTTCACTCTCTCTTCCACGATCATGACCGTTCTTCTTTGTTTGGATTCCATCATCTACAGACGTAGATGTAAATGAATGAATTTTAAATAGTCCAAATATTTCGCAATTTCAGTGCCAAAGAAGTCGCCGTTTTGGATCCGATCCTGGTCCAAATTTTTCCGTTGTATGGCGCAGGAACTGCTCGAGTTCGGGCTACTGCGGGCTTCACTGTGGCTTTCGAACGCGTGTCACCAGGCAATCGACAGAAAAATGAATCGCAACTGATCTTGGAGAAATTTCATCACGCAACACGACAATGGCCCAAAATACACTGACACACAACGGAGGACTTCATAGAGGGGGAAAAAGTCAAAGTTAAGTTATAAACTGGTCAAGGCAATTATCAGAGCTTAACCCAATAGAGAATGCATTTTACCTTCGGAAGTGGAAACTGAAGGAAGGAAAACAAACAACTGTGTGTGTGTGTGCGTGTGCGTGTGCGTGTGTGTGTGTGTGCGTGAATCTTTGTGGTTGGTTTGAAAATTAAATTGTATTACATTATAAAGTTGATTTCAATTTGATTCATTGTTCCGCACTACAAATCTCCGTCGACCTGCAAATACGAATTTTTTTGGGAGGGGGGTGGGGGGGGGAATAAAACAAAAAACGGCAGGAAAAGTTATTCCTCAGTGAGCATTGGTCACTGTGTGTTTTCCGTTGTCGAAAAGGACATGGAGACGTGTCTGAGTTCTTCCCGCTCTGTCGGAACAAAACAAAAAATAAACTCAATGCCAAGGCTACGCTAGCCGTGAAGCTTGAGGGCGCTTCGCTCCGCCCGACTTTCCCGCCCTCCTTTGAATTTTTTCATTTTTATTTTTTTTTTAAACGGAGCTATTGTCAGGTATCACCTTCGTCCCACTCAGGTGTTCCCACCGTATCAGTTGGAAGTGGATGTTATCACGGGCCAAACAAACCTTTAATCCAATTCAGATAAGAGCCACTCGAGTGTCGCAAGCGATTGTTCCCACAGGGTCAAAGTGGAAAACACGAGGTGCCGCCAGACAAACGGCTGGCGGCGCGCCAGCTGTAAGAGCGAGGTGCGCCAGGTCGCCGACAAAAGGAGGAGTAAACAACTTTTAACAATAGCGCCTTCCGGCGAGCGAGCGCCTTTCCTGCATGCGCGCCCCCCTTGCATGCGCCTTGGCTTCCTGTGGACGTCCAGACATGTGCCTGAAGCGGTAACGCCTGCGCGCTACGCTCCTGCAGAGATGGCGCACCCCCTCTCCACCGCACACACCATCAAAAACTAAAGTACAACTCAGAGAAGGGTCACAGCGTTAACATCCCAGATGGCGCACCTTTTTTTCCCCACTCTCACACCTTCAAAAAAGTCCATTTAAATACAGTCCATAAAGTCCAAACAGTCCGACGCACCACCTTCAACACCACGACAGCCATGGCGCACCACTTCGCTCCGACAGACATCCTCAATAATAAAAGTCCATTTGAATACACAAGCCAAAACAACTCAAACTTTTTAAGCTTTTCACCACTAAAATAGGCGCACCCCCGTTCGCCGGCACACACCTTCAAAAAAGGTCAGTTTAATTAGGCAAAGAAAGCCCAAATCGGCGAAAACAGCTTCAACATGCCGACAGAAAAGGCGCACCCACTCCCTGCCACGCACACACACACACTCTAAAAATAATAAAAAGCACAAAATGAGTCAAAACTGTTGATGGCGCACCACTTCTTCTCCTGCACATATATTCAGAAGTCTCTTTCAATCAACTCTTGTTTCATATTCTAAGACGTGCACCAACAAACAAACCTAAACCCAAAACAGTCAACTGTTTCTTGTGACTAAAATGCGCACCCCTTCTCCTCTGCACACGCCTTCAAAATAAAACAACGAAGGTCTAAATCGACCCAATTTGTTGACTTCTTCTCGACAAAGTCATTCTCAAAATGGTTATTTAGCACGTCGAAACGTTTTGGGCAACGCACCTCTTCAACATGCCGACAGACATGGCGCACCCCTCTCTGCCGCACACATCCTCAAAATAAGTAAAAAAAAGTACTAAATGTGTCACACTTGTCAATGGTGCACCACTTCTCCACACACACACACACACACACACACACCTTCAAAATGCACTTTTAATCAGCCATGCTTAAACTTTCTACATCTTGACAGAGATAGCGCACCCTCTCTATCCTACGGGCACCCTCAAAAAAAGAAAAAAAATCTATCTATCCCAACAGACATGGTGCACCCCCTCCCTCCCGAATCATCTCTAACGACTCCAAATGATTGATGACATTCCGACGTCCAAACGGAGAAATCTGTTGCATGCGGCAAGGAGGAATGGGGGTGCGGAGGAACGTAAAGGGAAGAAAAGGAGAACACGGGGCTTGTGGGTAATTATTACGGCGTGGGGCAGGGGGCGGGAGACGAGCGATTGTGGGGTGCGGGGGGGATGAGGGGTGGAGGCCAGATGTGCGAGGAATGTTCTGGCTGGAGGTGCGCGGGTGGGTGTGCGGTCGGAGTGAAGAGCATTTGAATTACGAAGCCTGCAAGTCGTTAAAGAGGCTGTCAAGTTTCCAAGAGATTCACAGTGTAGTTAGCAACGTAGCGCTTTGACGCTATGCAGACAGTTCAACCTTGAAGATTTCTGGTGGACTTTGATTTGGATCTCGTTTGACTGCTGCTGTAAATTGGAGGTGGTCTGGGGTTAGGTTTATAAATTACGGTTTGAAGACAGACATGGGACTTCAAGTAAAGCGTTCGGGTTTCAAGACCGAGTTAGGGTTTTGAATGATGGCGTCCAAACAGAAATGGAGTTTCAAGCAAGCGTTAGCGTTTCATGTTATGATTCCAAAAACAGCGATGGGGCTTCAAGTTGTGCCTCCAAGACAGTGATAAGGTTTCAAGATAGGTTTGGGGTTTCAAATTATGATTTCAAGACTTAAATAGGGTTTTAATTACATTTGCAAGACTGGGTTAGGGTTTCAAGTTAAGGTTTCAAGACATGGATTTGGTATTGAAAAAATGTTCGGGTCTCAAAGTACGATATCAAGACAGGGTTGGTGTTTGAAGTTATGGTTTCAAGACTGTTCGGGTTCCAAGTTTTTGTTCCGAGACCAGGTGAAGTTTTCAAAGAAGGATTGGGTTTCGATTAAGAATTTCAAGTGATGATATCAAATTACGGTATCAAGCCAATATTAGTGTTTCAAAGTAGTGCACCAAGCCAAGGTTGAGGTTCCAAGTTCGCTAAGTTAGGGTTTCTAGTCATGGTTAGGATTTTAAATTAGGGTTTCAAGGATTGGCTCAGGTTTAAAAGTTGGGTTTCCATCCTGGGTTAGGTTTGGAAAAAAAAAGCTTCAAACTGGGGTTTTACGATAGGGTCAGGGTTTCAAGCCACCAAATCTACCCTACACTCTAAAAACAGTTGGGTCAAAAATAACCCAATGTGGGTCCATCAAATAGACAAATCCACAACTTTGGGTCAAATTGACCCAAATTTGAATTTGACCCCCAAATTGGGTCGTTTTCTATAAAACAACCCAAAAATTGAGACAGAACAGAAATTTGCGTCAACTGACCCAAGTACTGGGTTGGTCTATTTTTCACCCAAATTGGGTTATTTTTGACCCAACAGTTTTTGGAGAGCCAAAGCATCTGTCAATCATACCGCCTCACCAAGTCAAGTTTCGTGCATGAAAGTAAGGTTTTCAGACACTTTATGGTTTCAAAGTAGGGTTTCAAACCTTCGTTACAATTTCAAACGAGGGTTAGGGTTTCAAATTGGGGCGTAAAGACAAGTTTGACAAACCGAATCGGACCCAATTTCATTCCGCCTCACCAAGTCAGGGTTAAGAGACACGGGTTTTGAGTCAGGGGTAGGGTTTTAAACCTTACTTACGGTTTTAAAACACAGTTTCACGCCCAACCAGTACCGTCTCCCATTCCAGACCCGACTGTCAACAATTTGCTAAGTTTGGGATTCAAGACAGATTTATAGGTTCCAAGCCCAAGTTTGGGTTTTCAAACAAGTCAAGTCAGGTTTTCACGCAAATATAGCTGATAAAAAAAAAAAAAAAAAATTTTTTTAAAAAGTGTCCATGTTGGACATCTGATTGCCTTTAAATCGGGAGCGCCGCTGTTTGTTCAGCTGCGAGAGAAAAAGCCCGAGAAGGAGGAGGAGGAGGAAATGAAGAGACGCCAAGACGTTGGTGTTTGTTCTGCCGAGTAAGACGAGAGTCAGGAAACGGCTGATTGACTGCACCCGCCTCGCGCCTCCTTACACCTGGATCTGCCGGGACCCTGGAAGCCCCCCCACCCCCCACAAAAACCAATCACCGCCCCCAGATAAGATCACATGCTCGCGACAAAGTGTGAGATTCATTTCGCAACGCCAACATGCACGAAAAAGGCCGTCCGCTCCAAAGTAGGGTTTCAAGACAAGATTGGGGTTTCAAGTTAGACTTTCAGAGAGAAGGTAAGGTTTCAAATTAGGGTTTCAAGATGTGTTTGGGGTTTCAAATTAGGGTTTATGGAATGAGTAAGGCTTTCAGACAAGGGATGGGCTTTCAAAACACAGGTTACACTTTCAAAACAAGATTAGGGTTTTAAGGGAACGGGTGAGGTTTCAAATTAGGGTCTCAAGATGCAATTGGGGTTTCAAATTAGGGTTTATAGAATGGGTGAGGCTTTCAGACAAGGCTTGGGCTTTCAAAACACAGGTTACACTTTCAAAACAAGATTAGGGTTTTAAGGGAACGGGTAAGGTTTCAAAACAGAGTTTCAAGACAAGATTAGGGTTTCAAAAGAGGGTCGGTGGAATGGGTGAGCGTGTTGGGGTTTCAAAACAGAGTTTCAGGACAAGATTAGGGTTTCTAATCTTGACTAGAGTTTAAAGATAAAGCTGTCCTTTAAATTGTCCCACAATGGGGAAATTTGCAAATTGGGGTTTCAAGAGTGGAGTAAGTGTCATGACCCTTGTCTGCCACGTCAGTGTTTTTGTTGTTATTTTCTTCCCTCCTTCCTGCCATGTGCCTTTTGTTATTGTTTTCATCACCTCCCTGCCATGTGCCTTTGTTATTGTTTTCGTTCTCACCAGCTACGCACCTGTTCCTAGTCATCATCACGCACCTGTTCCTAGTCATCATCACGCACCTGCTTCCCATCTGCTCCCCTAAGTACCCGGACTATTTAAACCTTCCAGACCGACAACGCAGGGTCGGGTCATTACCCTGTTTGCCTCCTGTTGCCACGTCACCTCGGACTCTCACGACTTGCTCCCGTTGTTGCACTTGTCTTCGTTCCCTGTCCGCCTGGCTCGTTCCCGTCTCGTGTTTGGTCCTTGTCATCGTCCAGTTAGTCTCGTTCAGTTGCCTGTGTTGTTTCTTTGCCCACGCCCCGTTGTTCGTCCCCACCAAGCTCCACAATAAATCTCCTTAAAGCTTCACCTACCCCTGCTTCCTCGCTTCTTGGGTCCACCTCCTCATCGCCGCAAGGCGACTCCTGACAGAATGACCCGACCCCGAAAAAAGGACCCAGCGAGGGGCTCGCGGCGGCGTCATGGACACCGCCGCACGGACCCCCCCCACCAACCCGCCGATCAGCTCAGCGCCACGTCTGCCACGCTACCCGCTTCCCCAGATTACGAGGACTTGTTCGAAAAGACCGCCTACCTTTTGGACTCCCGCCGCGCTGAGCTGGGCGCACGACTGGCCCAGATAGCGGAGCAGGTGGCCTCGATCGCGGAGAAGGGCGCCGCCGCGGTACCACCCCGGGAGACTATCATGGAGCTGACAGCTCAGATGGTGGAGCTGGAGGTCAAGATGGTGGAGAGCATGAGGCTGGCACAGCTGGCTGACCGACAGCTGGCTGAAAGGCGTCCCGCCTCCACGTCCGTAGCAGCAACCCACGTCGCCTCCACGTCCGTAGCAGCAACCCCCGTCGCCTCCACGTCAGCTGCAGCAACCCATGCAGCCCCCACGTCAGCTGCACCGACCGTGCAGCCTCCGGTGCCTGCCCCTCACCAGCCTGCCGACCAGCCCCGTACCTCGTCTTCCTTTCACGGTAACGCCCTCGTCTTCCTTCCCGACCTTCCTCCACACTGTACCATTGATTCCGATTACGACGACAATTTTGATCACCAGGCCAATTCACCCACTCACGCTTTAGTTGATAATGATTTAGCAGATGATTCTGAGCACTATGCCCCGCACGTTTTTGTCGACTCGGATCACGAGTACGATGCAGACCACATCTACGCCTTGTTAGACGCTCAGCGCCACCCGGACACAGTTAGTACCAGTCACTTTTTCCCCCCCGAACCATTCCTGACACCTTTTTCGTTTGAGTCTTCCAAGACCACCTCCCAATCCACCTCGCGCACTTCACGTCCCAAATCACGTAGATCACGGCCACGTCGTTCCCCTCGTTCACCATCGGTTTTAGCACCTGCTCACGTTCCCCTGGCACCCCCTAGCTCGCGTTCACCAGCCCCTGTAACCTTGGTCCCGCGTGTTCCCCATTCCCCTGATTCCCTATGGCGGCAGGCTGATAGGGATCAGGGCCCCCGGTTCGGCTGTGCCCGGACCGACTGCTGCATCCGGCCCTCTGTCGCCCCCCCGCCAGCTACTGAGCTTTGTCCCGGCTCCTCTCCAGCCGCAGCGTCCCATCCCGGCTCTCTGCCAGCTGCTGAGCCCCGTCTCAGCTCCCCGCTAGCTGCTGAGCCCCGTTCCGGTTCCTCCCCAGCTGCTGAGCCCCTTTTCGGCTCCCCGCCAGCTGCTGAGTCCCGTCCCGGCTCCTTGCCAGCCGCAGCGTCCCGTCCGGGCTCCCTGTCAGCTGCTGAGCCCCGTCTGAGCTCCCCGCTAGCTGCTGAGCCCCGTTCCGGCTCCTCCCCAGCTGCTGAGCCCCTTCCCGGCTCCCTGCCAGCTGCCGAGCCCCGTTCCGGTTCCCCTCCAGCTGCCGCGCCCCGTGCCGGCTCCCCGCCAGCAGATGAGTCCCGTTCCGGCTCCCCGCCAGATGAGAAGCCCCGTCCCGGTTCCCCCCGAGCTGCTGGGGCCTGTTCTGGCCTCCCGAGAGCTGCTGACCCCCGCTCCGGCGCCTCGCCAGCGCTTCAAGTCCCTGTTCCGGCGGAGCACGTCCTGCGTCCGCCACAAGTCCCTGTTCCGGCGGAGCACGCCCTGCGTCCGCCACCAGTCCCTGTTCCGGCGGAGCACGCCCTGCGTCCGCCACCAGTCCCTGTTCCGGCGGAGCACGCCATGCGTCCGCCACAAGTCCCTGTTCCGGCGGAGCACGCCATGCGTCCGCCACAAGTCCCTGGTCCGGCGGAGCACGCCCTGCGTCCGCCACCAGTCCCTGTTCCGGCGGAGCACGTCCTGCGTCCGCCACCAGTCCCTGGTCCGGCGGAGCACGCCCTGCGTCCGCCACCAGTCCCTGTTCCGGCGGAGCACGTCCTGTGTCCGCCATCAGTCCCTGTTCCTGCGGAGCACGCCATGCGTCCGCCACAAGTCCCTGTTCTGGCGGAGCACGTTCTGTGTCCGCCACAAGTCCCTGTTCTGGCGGAGCACGTCCTGCGTCCGCCACCAGTCCCTGTTCCGGCGGAGCACGTCCTGCGTCCGCCACCAGTCCCTGTTCCGGCGGAGCACTCCATGCGTCCGCCCCAAGTCCCTGTTCCGGCGGAGCACTCCATGCGTCCGCCCCAAGTCCCTGTTCCGGCGGAGCACGCCATGCCTCCGCCACAAGTCCCTGTTCTGGCGGAGCACGTCCTGCGTCCGCCACAAGTCCCTGTTCCGGCGGAGCACGCCATGCGTCCGCCACAAGTCCCTATCCCGGCGGAGCACGTCCTGCGTCCGCCACCAGTCCCTGTTCCGGCGGAGCACTCCATGCGTCCGCCCCAAGTCCCTGTTCCGGCGGAGCACTCCATGCGTCCGCCCCAAGTCCCTGTTCTGGCGGAGCACTCCATGCGTCCGCCCCAAGTCCCTGTTCTGGCGGAGCACGCCATGCCTCCGCCACAAGTCCCTGTTCTGACGGAGCACGTCCTGCGTCCGCCACAAGTCCCTGTTCCGGCGGAGCACGCCATGCGTCCGCCACAAGTCCCTATCCCGGCGGAGCACGTTCTGCGTCCGCCCCCAGTCCCTGTTCCGGCGGAGCAGGCCCCGCGTCCGCCACAAGTCCCAGTTCTGGCGGAACACGCCTTGCGTCCGTCACAAGTCCCTGTCGCGGCGGAGCACGCCCTGCGTCCGCTACCAGTCCCGGTCCCCGCTGCGCCCGGCCCGCCGCGGCTCCAAGTCCCGTTCTCGGCGGCGTCCGATGAACCGCCGTCGCCTCTCGCCTCTGGCCCTGCGGTGCCAGATGAACCGCCGTCGCCTCTCGCCTCTGGCCCTGCGGTGCCAGATGAACCACCGCCACTTCTCGCCTCCGTGTCGGCGGCGTCCGACGATCCACTACCGCTCCAGATTCCTGCCTCAGCGGTGGACGATGACCAGCCGCCGCCTGCCGCCCTTGCCTCGGCGGCATCCGACGAACCGCCGCCGCTCCACGTTCCTGTCTCAGCGGGGTTGGAGGACCAGCCGCCGTGCCACGTTCCGGTCTCGGCGGGGTTCGAGGACCAGCCGCCGCTCCACGTTCCTGTCTCGGCGGGGTTCGAGGACCAGCCGCCGCTCCACGTTCCTGTCTCGGCGGGGTTCGAGGACCAGCCGCCGCTCCACGTTCCTGTCCCGCGGGCACTCGACGATCATCCGCCGCTCCAAGTTCCCGTCCCGCCGGCGTTCGACGACCAGCCACAGCTCCACGTTCCTGCTTCGGCGGGGCTCGACGACCTGCCGCCGCTCCACGTTCCTGTCTCGGCGGGGTTCGACGACCAGCCGCCGCTCCACGTTCCTGACTCGGCGGGGCTGGACGACCAGCCGCCGCTCCACGTTCCGGTCTCGGGTGCGCCCGGACGTCCGCCTGAGTGTTCACGGGTGGACTTGTTGATCGGGCCTCCCGGACGCCCGCCTGAATGGCCCCGTCGGGACTCGCTGGTCTGGCCCCCTGGACATCCGCCAGACTGGCCTAGTTCGCGGGCCTTGGTCCCGCCTCCCGGACGTCCGCCCAAATGGCCCCGTCGGGACTCGCTGGTCTGGCCCCCTGGACATCCGCCAGACCAGCCTAGTTCGCGGGCCTTGGTCCCGCCTCCCGGACGTCCGCCCGAATGGCCCCGTCGGGGCTCGCTGGTCTGGCCCCCTGGACATCCGCCAGACCGGCCTAGTTCGCGGGCCTTGGTCCCACCTACCGGCCCCCTTCCGCCCACCCTCGTTCTTGGACTTGGTTTCATTTTTGACTGTTTTCGTTTGGGACGTCTGGAAGCCGTCCCTTGAGGGGGGGGTACTGTCATGACCCTTGTCTGCCACGTCAGTGTTTTTGTTGTTATTTTCTTCCCTCCTTCCTGCCATGTGCCTTTTGTTATTGTTTTCATCACCTCCCTGCCATGTGCCTTTGTTATTGTTTTCGTTCTCACCAGCTACGCACCTGTTCCTAGTCATCATCACGCACCTGTTCCTAGTCATCATCACGCACCTGCTTCCCATCTGCTCCCCTAAGTACCCGGACTATTTAAACCTTCCAGACCGACAACGCAGGGTCGGGTCATTACCCTGTTTGCCTCCTGTTGCCACGTCACCTCGGACTCTCACGACTTGCTCCCGTTGTTGCACTTGTCTTCGTTCCCTGTCCGCCTGGCTCGTTCCCGTCTCGTGTTTGGTCCTTGTCATCGTCCAGTTAGTCTCGTTCAGTTGCCTGTGTTGTTTCTTTGCCCACGCCCCGTTGTTCGTCCCCACCAAGCTCCACAATAAATCTCCTTAAAGCTTCACCTACCCCTGCTTCCTCGCTTCTTGGGTCCACCTCCTCATCGCCGCAAGGCGACTCCTGACAGTAAGGCTTCAAGCAAATCCCTAATCTTCTTTCAAAACCCTCATTTGAAACTCTGAGCCCGTTTTGAAATCGTACTGTGAAACTCCAATCCCATTTTCCAAGGATAATTTGAAACCGCGTCTTGATGCCATAATCTTGTCTAGATACCCGAACGAAAAACCTTAACCGGCACTTCTTGAATCTCTGACCCTTGTTTTGTTTTGTTTTGTTTTTGGGTGAGCTGAGAGGAAGTGAGAAGTGCTGATGAGACTCCGGAGGCGGCAGGGCTGGTGCAACGGCAACAACAGAAGCAACCCCCCCCCCTCACACACACAGACTTCCAAGGAGGGGGGGGGCAATCCCCCCTCAGCGTGTCCCCGCCGTGACTGGGGAAGTGTGAGCAGGGGCCCCGATGTCCAAGCGCAGCAAAGGTTAAACGGCGAGCACAGCGCTCTTTTGTTTTCTTGACACCCTGACTCTGCTTGCTTTCATGCCCCACATTCTCCGCTTTGCCGCAGCAGTTCTACTGCCCTCATTCTCCACTTGGAATAAAATCTCTTTTAAGACGTAGTTGTTTCATCTCCCCAATCCTGGCCGTGCCTTGAAACCCAACTGTAAAAACGTTCAAATGTGTACTACTCATTTGGATTTGAAACCCTAATTTCAAATTTATGTTTGGGGAAAAAAATAGATTAAAATTCATTCTTATAATTTACCAATAATGTTTCAAATTGAAGTAAAATTATGTATTCATGATTTTTATCATTTTTATTAAGCATGGAACATGGCATGCGCAAGTCAACAACCCGCAACGTGGCATTATGGGGGGGATGCTATATTTATATCATTTAGCCTACAAGTACGTTCGAACGAACTTGCAAATAAAGTCCATCGCACTTGTCAATATGTTCGAACAAATTTGCTGGTCCAAAATGGCAGTAAACCGCCATGGCGCCAAACAAATGGCGGCTTTGAACGGCTGCAAGTGAGGGCAGGATGAACGCCGTCCAAGGCGGCAGCACGCTTCACTGGCCTGCAGATGTTTGGGCTTCTATACGCTTTTTGGGGGCCAATTAAGAGCCGCTCTTAATGAGGCTGGCAGGCACCCCATAAACTGTCTGCTTGACTGAAAGAGTCGCTCATTAGATCCCAAAAATTGCCCACCTCTGCCGCCGCCGCCGCCACACGGGACGGGAAGTGATGGATCAGACGTTTGGCGAGTGGCTTTTTGACAGCAGTGACTTTATGCCGCCCGCGTCTGGCTGCTGCGTCGGCTGAATACTTGTCCTTGTGTGGTCGTGATGCACTTTTTCCACCAGCTACCAAAACAGCCAAATGGGAGCGTGACGACGTAGCCTGGCCGCGTGAACGTGACGTGGGGCCATTCGTTTTAGCCGCTAGCGGAAATAGCATGTAAGCTAAAAGCATCCGAATCGGACTGATGCGGTGGATCATATCGTATCGTTTGATACAATCGTGATGAATCAGTTTGTCTTTCAACTGTGCAATAATTAATTATTCTTAAAGACTGTTGTAAATTCCTCATTACTGCTCTGTTTACACGGGTATTGGATTGCTGTTTAATTCGTGTGTTTGACAACGGGCATGTTTTCGGGCAGCTAATGGGTCCTTGTAGTTACGTTAATTTATGTCAGGCATGTTTTCGGGCAGCTAATGGGTCCTTGTAGTTACGTTAATTTATGTCGGGCATGTTTTCGGGCAGCTAATGGGTCCTTGTAGTTACGTTAATTTATGTCGGGCATGTTTTCGGGCAGCTAATAGGTCCTTGTAGTTACGTTAATTTATGTCGGGCATATTGTTGGACAGCTAAAGGGTCCTAAAAGATGCTTGAGCTTATTAGCTGTTAGCAGCGGATGATGTGATGTCGTTTCGTCGTCGTGCATGCGCCTGTATTGAGTGAATTATTGAGCTCTGTGGAATGGATGGAAGTGCTATTAAAGCTACGTTGTTCTCCATCTTTGCGTCCGGTCACACTCTTTGATTCGAGCGACTGTTTGGATGAGGCGCTCCAGTGACATTCACATACAGTCCCACTCTGCGCAACAAGGACCATGAATGAAGTCAACCGTACTTTGTATCTTATCAGAATGAACGAATCCATCATGTGAATCATATCGTTTTGCATCACAATTGTGTTATGTCGCATCGCAATTGGAATGAATTATATCACATCGTAAATGAAGTTCAAGAATTATATTGCATTGTCGACACAGTGAATTATATTCTGCCATAATCAGAGAATAATATAAGAATCAGAGCAAATCTTATGGCATATAACTGGAGTGAATCAGGTCATTAGAATTACGGGGCGGTGTATCGTAATTGGAGTGAAATCGGAGTCGAATCAAGAGTAGTGTATCATGTAATTGGAAATAATCACTTATAATAAAAGGCGAAAAAAATCCATTTACATATTAATTGGAGCAAATTGCATATCATCTCGTGAAATTTGACTTGATTTTGTTGACCCGCTGCTTAACTTCTCTTAATTTGACTTCTTTCGAAAGTCGATCTTTCGAACGGAAACTTCGGCGCGGTTTAAATGTTGCCGTGTCCTCCCCTGCCACGCGCAGCGTCCGCGCTCCCGTATGCTGGCACCGCGCCGGCTGTTAAGTCTGGACACAATAACTAGGTCACGCACAAAAGGAAAATAGATCTGGTTGCGCATCCCCGCGCGCACCCCTGATCTCTCACACGCCTTTCAAGCGCATCTTGCAGGAAGTCTGACAGCAAAGAAATTTGTTTAGCGTAGAATTGGAAGGCCGATCTTTGCCTTGTGTATTTCACAAATTTTATACTGACTTTTTAGTGCGCACCCCCTTTACGGGCTCAGTGCTCAGGAATGCCCTACAAATTGCTACTTCTGTAAATGTATAAAGTTAAAATGTGTTTCAATCCTTTCCAATTTGGTTGAGACACACCTACGATGCACTCAGTCTCTTGCGCTGGCACACACGCCGACGTGGATTCTGACCTGTTCTACTGCCGCCTCTCCTCTCCTTCTCGGAAAAGGGATCCAGTCAAGGTTAAGCAATTGGCTGCCTACGTGCTGCACATTCAGAGTGAATTTTTTAGTGAAAAATAAAAAATGCTTTAACTGTACCTGAGCCTTTTTTTAAGTTGTCATAACAGTTTTCACCACTAGATGGCAGACATCACTTCAGCGTAACTCCATGTTACACTCAAGAACTCGATATTCACCAAATTCAAAATATGCTTGACTTGGCTTAATATGCTGACTGAATTTGTGCACCGCCTCAAAGAGCCTTTGAGTGCTGCCCCCCCCCCCCCCCCCACACGCCCACCCGCCCCATCCTCAAATGCAAGAAAGGTGGTCCTAATGGAGGCCATGCTTTTCACTCCCATGGGACTGACAGGAATGTGTCGTCTTATATCTTGAGCATAATGATCAGCGGCATAATTCCTCAAGATAGAAGACACCTCTGGCAGCTTTTCATATCCAAGCCTTCGCACCCCCCAGTCCTCCCCCAAGGCTCGCTGAGCTTACGTGGGACATCTGGCAGACAGACGCCGCAACACGGGACTGGTGGCGAAGGATGTGTGTGCGCGTGTGTGTGTCGATGCCGTAATGCTAGGCACTGTTGATGGAAAACTTCACTACTCACTCTCCAGGTGTGAGCTTGTTCTGTTTAACTTTGACGCACCCCCTCTCTGCAGCATGCAGTCAAAAAAAAAAAATAGAAAAAACTGCCAAATCAGCAAAACATTTCAAGTCTTCGCATTCCCAGCAAAGATGGAGCACTCTCATGGGAGGGGGTACACCTTTTCTATTGTTGTGTTTAAAGCGGTGCGTAGCCTAAGACGGCAGGAAAAAAAGTCTGATTTTGGTTACATTTGGCTTGTGTGTTAAAATTATTTTAGGGTGTCGGAGCTGAGGGGGGGGGGGTGTACCATCTATGTTAAGATGTCGCGTGTAGTGGGGGGGTGCCTTAAAAGGTTTGGTAGATTCGTGTCTGTCACGTGACTCCAATGTCAAAAGTCAAAGACAAAGAATGCCGAACTAAACTTTTCAAGCCAGGCATCATCTTAAAATTTGCCACAGGAACAGCGCACCGCCGCACACACACCAAGAACAGTCAATTTATGGAAATTCACAATCCACTGCCGAAATTAGCTTTTTGTAAACATTCCCAGCCATACACCCAATTGAGAATTTCCAAAGGGATGGCGCACCCCCGCACACCTCTTTGGAAAAAAAAAATGCAGTTTATGTAAACGCGCAAACCAAAATCAACCTTTCCTAAACCTTTCAAGTGACGCACCCACTGAAAAAAAAAATCTCTACAGGGATGGCGCACCCCCTACAAAGAGTCGACTCAAATAAACCAACAGCTGATGTCGTTCCACGATACTTGCTAATGGCCGTGCTGCGATATGATGCTCGGCAGAATATCGAGATAACGTCGTCTCGTATTCCCCTCGGCCAAAGAGAGCATCCACTGTTTTGGCCGTCTTTGTGCGTCCTCGCTTCCCAAGCCGGCGAGGGACCTCCACAATGGGACGTCTGGGTCTCGATATCGCCGGCGTACCTCCCCGCCCATCAGGAGGATGCTCTGTGACCGCGTCAGATTGATATCGTGTTGTCGGGGCGCCGCCCTCCGCCAGTTTCCCGTTTCAGCGGCGACAATGGTGTCCGTCCATCCCGCGCCGCTAGCGAAATGTCAGCTAGCGTCCGCCGCCCTCGTCCTCATCCACTGAAAGGGAAATGCCCCGGGGGCTGATGGGTAAAATGTTCTATCAGGCTCTGTGTGCATGCAGTACACGATGTACCGGGAGGATTAAGTTCCCTCCTCTTGCATAGTGTTGACTTTCACGGGGCCTGGCAAATGACTTGAAAGAGTTTGGCTGAGCTTTGAATGTTTTTTTTCTTTTTTCCCCCCAGGTGTGTGAAAGCGAAAGGTGGTGCGCCATCTTTGTCAGCTCTCTGAAGGTGATGCGGGGAAGAAAAAGTTTGGTTGATTGAAGTGATCTTTGACATTTGGATTTATATGAATTTTATTTTCTTAGGGGGTGTGCAATCTCACTTGTGATGTGAAAGATGACACATAGATAAATTTTTTTTTGGGGGGGGGGATTGTGATGATTGTTGGCTTTGTTTGTGTACGTCATTGACTTTTTCAGGGCGTGTATAACAGACGGGTGTGGTGACTTGTCATTTGTGGCCTAAAATGTCCAGACTATCTTTGACTATTTACATGAATGTAGTTTTTTTTTAGGGGGTGTGCAGGTGCGGCGGGTGCGTGAATGTGGAAGGGGATGCATGGCTTCAGTTTTTCGTTTTGACTTTGATGATGTTTGGCTTTCATATTTGATATAAATTTTGTTTATTTTTTTTGGTGGGGGGTTATTCATGTAAGCGGGGGTGCGCCATCTCCGGTGGGATGTGAGGCTTTATTTAACTTTGATTTAGTTTGTTGGATTTAGTCTTTTTTTGTTTTCAAGACTTTGCTTTTGGGGGCATATGGAGAGTGGTGGTGCGCCATCTCATTTGAGATGTCGAAGGGTGCGCGTGGCCTCAAATATTGACTGTTTAGCTTATCTTTTTATTATTATTATTTATTTGAATTGAAATTTGTTTTGGCCGTGCAGGTGAGAGTGGGTGTGCTCTCTCTGTCGGAACATTGGAAAGTTTGGCTAAGTTTGGTGATCATTGGCTTGTTTTAATTGTTCTTTTTTTTTCAGGGTGTGTGGAGGTGACGCGGTGCGCCATCTTTGTCCAAGTGTTGTCGGTTGTAGCATGGCTTGAAAATGTCGGATATTGTTGATTTTTGTCGTCCGTATTTACATAAAAGGACTTTTTTTTTAGGGTGTGTTGGTTAGGTGAGTGCACCATCTCAGTTGGGATGTTGAGGAGCATCATGCGGCTTTAAATGTGGCCGAAACATCTCATTTAGTGGCTGCAACCCACCGCTGCACACGCCGGATGGCCACCAAACATCTCCAAACGCACGGCGGCTATCCGGAGGAAAGAAGAAAAAAAAAAAAAGGGGAAGGGAAAGAGGAAGTGGTGAGCTGCTGACAGGAATCGAGAGCAGTGAAACATCTGCTGCGGATCCTTTTTTTGGGGGGGGGGGGGGGGTTGTTGTTTTTTAAGCGGGTTTTCGTTGTCTGTTTTGTTTGCTGGTCGGTCGGCCTTGACTTTAGTGTGGAAGGAGAGAGCGAAGAGCGTTGAGAGGAACAAAAAGGAGGATAAAAAAAAAAGAGGGGGACGGATGAAAAGCCCCCTTCTGACTCCCTGTGACCCACATTCATTTGCACAGCTTTTATTTTGTGAGGGGGGGCGGCAGGAGGAGGGGGGGGGGTGCTCGCTCTGTCTTGGCAACGGGCAGCCACTGTGAAAGAATCCCAGCGCTCTGCCAAAAGCAGTGAAGGAGAGCAGGGAGGGAGGGAGAGAAGGAGTGGACAGCAGAGACCCCCCCCCCCCCGTTGCCCCTGGTGACAAGCTCTCAATGAACACGACCAAAACCTAAAGACAGACAGAAAGAAAGTAAGCAAGGCCATGAACAATGTCAAAATGTTGTTTGTAAAAATGTTGATTCAGCAGTCTCCTTAGTCTCCACTTTGCTCCGTAATCTCTGTGCCCTTACTCTCATCTTGGATATTTTGTTCAATTCTCTTAAAAGCAAACAATGGACACTCAATTTTCTGTTTTCTTGGTGCCCTTAGTCTCTATGTTGCTCCATGTTCTCAGTGCCCTTAGTCTCATTTTGGGTTTTCTGTGACAAAGAGAGGAAACTCAATTCTATTTTTTTGCAACCCTCAGTCTCCACTTTCTCGCAGTGCTCCTGATGGCCTTCGTCTCATCTTTGATTTTTTTTTGTCCGTAAAAGTAAATACAAGCGCTCTTATTCTCTGCTAGAGAGCCACGTATTCTCTGTGCCCTTAGTCTCACCCTGGATATTTTCCCTCATTCTCCTTAACAGTAAACACAGAAAACTTGCCGTGCTACACCAATTTGGCTGCCCTCATTCTCAACTTTGCTGCCGTGCTCCGTATTCTCTACGCCCCTTAAAATCAAGACAAGAAAAATCCCTAAAACTGTTGGCGGACGCTTTGCGAATATTTGCGACATAAAAACGAACCCAGACAAAATGTGAACGTAACATTTGCTACCTTCCAAATAAAAAAAAACTCACAATTTTTTGCCGTTCGGTGGGATAGGAGCTTTAGTCTCTCCTTGGATATTTTGTCCTGAGAAGTAAAAACCGGTCACCATCATTCTCCGTTGTCTTGCTGCCCTCAGTCTCCTCTTTGCTGCCGCAAAAATATATAAAATGAGATAAAGGACACAGAGAATACTGAATTCTCACTGCCCTTAGTCTCATGTTGGATATTTGGGAAATTCTCACGACTCCTCACAGCTTCCGACGAGAGACGAGTACACGAGAGTATTTGATATCGCAAGTCGTTTGTTACCGATGTTTATAGCGGGCGTCACGTCCGCACCTACTTGGTTCATCTCACTCAAGTTTTTGTATGGAATACGTTTTGCGTACAGCGAGTAAATAAAGAAGTTGGGCTTGGCACGGCGCTCGGTGGCAGCAGCTGCGTCTCAATCAGCGAGCCACGTGAAAGGAGAAGCGGCCGAGGGTTTTTTTTTTTTATTTATTTTTTTTTAAATGGGCCATTTGATTGCTGTCCAGACGTGCAGCCTCGCCGCCGATGAATGCGGCGGTGACATCATCACAGAGACGTAGGTCAGCTCATCGGGCAGCTGACTGCCGCTGGCCCCGCGGGAGAAAGAGCCCTTTGAGTCCCCTACCCCCCCCCCCGCCCCAAGCTCGCCGGACCCCGAGTTCATTAGCAGTCAGGCCGCCCCCCCCCACCGTAGCGCCAAACATGTATCAGCATGCACAGACACACAGGACATCGCATAACAAGGCGGCTTTTTCTTTCAGGGAGCCAGTCAATCAAGCTTTGTTCTTTTAATGCCTGGGAATCTCCCCCCCCCCCCCAATTCCCCCTTGCTCCAGCAAACGAGAGTTTCATCTCTAAACGATAAAAGTTGGCAGCCAAAACATTTCTCTCTCTGGTTTTGGCCTCTTCTTTTCCCGCTAATCATCGCTACACTCGCCGCACTTTTCCTGCCATTAAGTGACGATGGAGGCCAAAGCCGCAAAGAACATGATAGTCGTGGAACCCAACACACCCCCGCGACTCCCCTTCTCCCACCTTGGAATGCTTTTCTGCAGCGCTGCACTTTTTCCACATCCATCCATCCATCCCGGAATGGACCCCACCCACTCGCTTTTGAACCCCCAACCCACCGCTTCTTGCCAATGCATTTAATCCGGCTGGAAGGCCTTGTTTGTTTCCCTTTCAAATGATGCCCAGATTGGCAATTGCGCAACGTAGCGTGTGGACAAAACCAGACACATACAGCCAAGCTGGTCGCATACTATTGTGGGATGGCAGGAAACGGGAAGGGAGAAGAATAAACGACTAAAACCCAAAAATCCAAACTTATTATTACGTCTTATGTCCGGACAGCCGGGCGCTGACAATTCACGCTGGTCACACAATGTTGCGGGATGGCGAAATGTATCGGTAACGCACAAAGAAAAATACATTCCTAAATTATTTTTTGTGTTTACATCCCAACAGGTCACCAAAACGTCTTTTTTTTCCCCTCCATTAAAATTTCCAGTTCATGCTGGTCACACACACCGCTGTGGGGTGGTAAAAACGCATTTGGGTGAAGTCTTGTTGAAAGAGAGAAATTAAAGACTAAAGCAGTCATTTTCAAACCAAAAATCCTGTCTAACATCAGGTCAGCCTGACGACCTTCAACTTGGACTTGCCACACACTGTTGTGGGATGACAAATTGTACTGGCATGAAGCATTGTTGCGATGGTCAAGTACATTTGTTTTGCGTTTACATTACAGGAAGTCATTTTAAGCTTAGTTTTGAAGTACGAGAATTGACTCTCCGGTTCATGCTGGGAACACACCGCTGTGGGACGCCAAAATGTATCACAGAAAACTTTATGACTTAGAAAAATCTAATTGAAGCTTTTTGTTTACATCCAAACAGGTCATCATGAGGAATATTTTCCCATTTCGACAATCAAGAAAAGAGCCTTCAAATCGTGCTCATCACACATTGCTGTGGGGTGGCAAAATTAATTGGTGGGAATCATTATGACCAAAAATGACATTTGTGAATTTTTGTTTTGTGCATCAGTACGTCAGGTCGTCAAAAACAGCATTTTTTTTTTTAAAATATGCCCAATCTTCACTTATAACTGGCTCACACTGCTGTGGGAGGCCTCTTCTAAAATTTGTACTCGCGATGATCAACACATACAGGAAGCATGTCCAACATCGGGCCATCAAAAGCAGTATTTTCCTTCTCATTTGAACGTTCCAAAAAAATAGTCTCCACACACTGTTGCGGGACGACCATTCCACATGAGTTTAAGATTCATTTGAAACGACCAAACATTCCTGAGCTTTTTTTTTTTTTTTTGCTGACATCAGCATATCCGGAATCAACTCAATTTGGCACTTCCAACACACGCTGACCGCACACCGTTGTGGGACAGCAAAAACCTGCCTAAGCAAACGCAAGCGAATCCGACCTGTGGTGCATCTTCTGTTAAATAAGAGCAAGGATGGCAGGGCCAAAAGAGGGGGGGGGGGGGCGCGGTGGCGCCTGAGTCAAGAAAAACAAGTGAAAGCAAGATGAGAGCGGAAGAGTGGAGGGGGAAAAGCGGAGATAACTCGAGTGTGACCTGCATCCTAAAAGTGACCCCCTCCCCCTCTTTCCTCTCTTGTGGTAACTCTTCTAGCACCCCCTGGTGGTGGCCTCCCAACACTTCAATCAAGCAGTTTCTTTATCCACTCGGGCCTGAGATGACTCACGGTGCGACTAAACAGCGTGAGAGTTTCCACACACCGCTTGCGTAAGGACGGGAAGAAGTAGGTGAGGACCTGAATCAGCACGGAACGAATGCACAGCAAGGAGGCGGGCCTTGCGTAACCACGGCGAGCTTCATCACGCGCGGAGACAAGACCAGATCTTCCGTTTTCGAGCGAGTTTGTCCCGCCGGCTGACCCAGGACCGGTCGCCAGGGCGTAGAGACAAACTCAACTTTATTTATTGTAAAAGTCTATCTCAGGCAAATGTAAAAACAGTTCAAATAAATTCACAACATAACGGTAAACGCACGAATGGCGCCGAAAATGAGCCACTGTATGAAAATGTACTGAATTCGTTTGAGGTGTGTATTAGCGAATCAACACAGTTTTGCATGCTGTGCGCTCGTCAGTTAACGAGCAGGTAAAAATTCCCCCACATTGGGCAGAACTTCCCATTTGGGATCCTCGTCAACGGCAGGCGAGACTTTGATAGCATACCGCAAGCGTTTGATGGGACTTTTTTTTTTTTTTTTTTTTCGGGAGCAGATGTTAAACGATGAAGGCAGTTGAGGTGAAAGCTTGTTTGGACAGATAAGCACGCAAGGCGGGCGGGAGTTTACACCTGTCGCTAAACACCATATTGTGCCTTTTATGATTTGCATGTTGTGCACTTGGCAGCTCGCTTTCAAGTCTCAAGTCCACAAACGAGACTTCCTAATACGAAGGTGAGCATGTTGCTAATTCGGCGCAATTGATTGTAGCAGTTGTTCAGGACAATTAGCCGCACCTAGCTTGAAGATAACAACAACAATGGAAACCAGACTTAATTGCCGCCCACACACACGTCCAACCGGTGAGTAAGCTCAAGTTTTAAGGGGAACGTCATGAAAATGGAAACGTTTCAAAAACTTGCAGGTGGTGTAATGGCGTGCTAAAATGAGCCTGCCTATGTGCAATTTTTTTTGTAACCATCATGGGGTCTTTTCCCAGCCGCTGCTGGAGCAGGTTATGTGCTCGCTCCGGCTGCAGTCCGGAAGGAGGGACATAATGGTCTAATTTACTAAATCACACGCTCCGACCTGCCGGCGTTTCGCCCCCCCCCCCCTCAAGAATATTATTGCCTTCCACACAAGTAAACAACCTCCACAAGCAGTCGTCCTCACAAGGATACAACCTCCAGAGGATACGTACTCCCAAGTGCGCACCCTCTCAAGGGCACAACCAAACTAGCGTGCCATCTCCAGTTATTTTAGTCATCCTCAAAAGGGAGCATACTACCCAGTACACAACTCAAAAGTACAGAACCACACGAGTGAACAACTTGACCGGGCGTGAACGACACGAGGTAGCATCCTAACAAGTTGCTTTACACGCAAGTACGCGACCTCAAGAGTATGCGACCTCACAAGTCACTACCCCAACAAGGACACAATCACGCAAGGACGCATCTTCCCGAGCACGGAACCGCGACAGGGAAACCACTTCACAAATAGTTTTTCGAAAACACAAGCTCACGAGTTGTCGTCCTCTCAAATACATACGCTCACAAGGATACATCGTTTGAAGTCTCCACGCTTGCAAGGACACACCCTCAAAAATGGAATAACCAAACAAGTAAATGATTTTAGTACTAGTTGTCCATGTGACAAGGACACGGCCCCTACATGGACAAATCCTTACAAGTTGCCATCCGTAGACAAATAACTTCAACACATTCTCACAAAGACGCATCCTCCCAAGTGCGCACGCTCAGAAGTACACAACCTCACGCGTAACCTTCAGAAGTCATCACTTCCATGTAGACAACCTCAAAAGTACGCAAGGATGGATCCGTTTGGATCCCAAAATATCTCGGCCAAAAAGTATCACTTAAAGAGTTCTTCCATTGTTTACAGTCCTAAATATCCAAACAAAACAGTGCAACAACGAAACACCCTTTGACGGGGACGTTTGCCAAAGTAATGCAATACTCGACAAAAATATTAGGTGTCCTTTTAAGATGAGATACATTTCTTACAAAAGCTCTCAATCATCCCACGTGAGCTTGCCGCACATACCAAGTCACCACTCTCCCAGTTTATGAAGGGTCCAGATGGACTGCCAGGCAGGCGCGC
Organism: Idiotropiscis lumnitzeri; assembly: GCF_059441095.1. Classification (NCBI taxonomy): domain Eukaryota; kingdom Metazoa; phylum Chordata; class Actinopteri; order Syngnathiformes; family Syngnathidae; genus Idiotropiscis; species Idiotropiscis lumnitzeri. The sequence goes on from NC_142391.1 coordinate 2,857,098, forward strand.
GGGGGGGGGGTCGATCAGATGGCCGACATTCTTGCGCGAACTTAAACCTGCTCAGGCATTTGATCAGACATGGGTGGTCCGCCGACCCAAACGCAAAGACAGGCCGGAGAGGGCAGAACACACCAACTGTCAGCAAGAGCACATCAAAAGGCGGGCGGGCGCGCGGTGGAAAGGTGACCCACGTTCCAGTCTGGCTCGGTCTGTCAGCCCCCATCCCGGCACATGTCAGGGCACCCCTCTCGTTCCCCGGACCGCCAAGATCATAGCCGTAGTGTAAGCGACACGCTTGGCGTGGTCCCCGAGGAGCGATGCCTGTACACTCGCATTCCTGGCGTCTCGGATCACCATTGAGATCATGCCACAAACACCGACGTGGTTGGATGGGTCTAGGGGGGGCATTAGAGAGTGTCTGGACCTCCTTATGGACTCTGCAACACCAGACTGACCCCGTCCTTCTATGCGAGGGTCATTGACCTTTACAACACAGAAAGACCTTTACAGTCAAAGCGTTAACCTCATTAGCCAGGACATGGACCTCATCATTCAGGACATGAGCACCTACAATTGGCATAACCTCAATAATCCGGGTATAGGGCACTATAGTCACTACTTAGACCTCTACTCTTGGCACATAGGCTTCGGCAGCCAGAAGTCTTTAGTGAAGACAGACCTCTACAGCCAGGACATAGATCTCTTCTTTCAGGGCTGCAGCCAGACCTCTACAATCAAGTTGTAGACTGCTACAACCAGGACGTAGACCACTACTTTCAGGACATGGGCCTCTAAAGCCAGAACAGTACAGTCAAGAGGGAGCCCACAAAAGCCAGGACTTCGACCTATAATTTTAGGTCATATTCCTCTGCAGACAAAATTTAGTCCCTCTTAGCCAAGACATCGAACTCTACTCTACAGCCACCATATAGAGCACTGAAGGTTTCAACTTTCAGCATATACACTTCTACAGCCAAGCCAATAGAGTCAAGGACGAGATCTCTATAGGCAGGACATAGATCTCTACTTTCAGGGCCTGGGCCTCTACAGCCAGGACTGTATAGTCAAGATGTAGACCAAAACAGCCAGGACTTAGACTTATAATTTTAAGTCATATGGCTCCGCAGCCAGAAGTCTAAAGTCAAGACAGAGCCCTCTACAGGCAGGACGCAGACCACTACTTTTAGGACATGGGCCTCTACAGGCACAACTGTACAGTCAAGACATAGCCCTCAACAGCCAGGACTTAGACGTATAATTTTAGGTCATATGCCTCGATAGCCAGCCCTCCACACTCAAGTCGTAGAACCACAACATGGATCTCTACTTTGAGGACATGGGCCTCTGCGGTCAGGATACAGAGCACTTTAGACAGGACATGTAGTTGGCCTCGGCAGCCAGTCCTCAACAGCTAAGCCATAGAGGTCTACTTTCGGGACAGAGGCCTCTCCATCCAGGACGTAAACCATTAAAGACAGCCCAAAGTCTGTCATTGTCTGGATCTGGCAGTGTGTGACCTGGACAGAGTTGTTTTTCAATTTACGAATGAGGTCAGTGCTGACTAACAACGAGGAAGCCGGAGCCTGCATTTCCAGTTTTCCTCTGTCAGTCATTGACAAGGTTCAACAGCGAACACGGAGGAAGGTTAAAAGGTTGGAGGTGTGTTTGTGAGTGTTTGCCGACAACAATCAATCAGTCAATCAATCAATCATCCAGCAGCCACACAAAAGCCAAAGTCAGAAAAGGCCTGAGGTAGATTTCCCCATCGCCGCATCACGACGACGGTGAACTTTCACGCCCGTCTGGCCACCGTCTCTCGGCCAATCAGGGACGATGTGTCGCCGTGATGG